>NW_028145488.1:262500-487500 GCF_977016875.1 Pavona decussata
TAAGGCATCATATTTGCGATAAACGTGATGTAGTTCGACCGAAAATGTCACGCAAACAAAATAAAACATTACTCTCTTTAATACTAAAAAAACACGTCGGATTTTGTAACCATGAGGTGCATCTAAGATAATGATGGATTTTGGCGACAAAGGAGTATTTGCGGTTCCAGTGGTAATGATGAATTTGGACGACAGAGGGGTATTTGGGCGAATACCTTTCCACCCTGATACCCTTTTTTTCTGGGCTTTCTATAAGAGATGTTCCAGCTTTTTCACTGGTAACAGCGCACGATCGCAAAATGTCACGCAGAACGTGCAATATGACACGCGTGCGAAAAGACATGCGTTCTATATGGGACGCGTGCGGATAAGTCAAACCTCACAGAACATCCGATTTACAGAAAGTTAACTCAACGAATCTATTTCATGATCACTGGAATAGCACAGAACTTTAATGACAAAATCAAAGCGCTCTGTGAGTGACCAAAGAATGAACTATTTCAAATTATGTCTACAGTTACTTGTTTATTAAACACGCAAAAAAGAAAATAAACTTCACTCGCACTGGAAGGTAACGCAAAGGTCGAAGTCTACGTTCATTCTTTTAGTGGTTTTGCGTGATTGCCAATGGACAAAATATCATGACACAAAAGAGAGTCTTTCCAGGATTTAAAAGGGCTTTAAATGAAAGAAGCTGGGTTTATAAAGTGGAAAGACACAGCAGCTCCCGTGGCGATTGAATAACAAGCAGAAACCGTCCAGTTTTCCTTCCAAGAACCGCCGAAAATATTTCCTTTCTGAATGCCGCGTCGCCGGATGAAACTTGATACACGTGAACGATTTTGGTTGCCTAGCACGTGACCGATTTCTTCCAGGCGTTTTCAGCGTGGCAATTCCTTTCTGCATCCAAACGACGGCTTCTTTCAACGTTTTGTAACATCGGAAGGGGCTTTAAGTTTTGCTAAAGCCCGGGTGCTAAAGTTGTTATTTTGGCTTTATCCAACGTAAAAATAAAAATGCGTTTAGCGTTGTGGTACTCAGTTGTTGTTGGTATGAATATGCAAATTTTCGGCGTTTACGTTTGTTCCAATGAATTGATCTTATCGCTAACACTCCACTCCGAAGGAAAGATTTTTATTTTTCAGATTCTACGTTTAGCGTGTCAATTTGGCGTGCCCGTGCGTTCACCTTTTTCCCTGTTTTCCCGTGAGGATCACATTTTGGTTTTATCCAAGTGAACGTAAATAAAGAAATTAATTCGTCAAGCATTGATTGTCACTGTGCATTAGCAAACTTTCAGTGTTTACATTTGTTCTGGTGAATAGATCTTATCGCTCACACTGGACCCCGAATGAAATTTATTTTCGAAGCTTCAGTTTTAGTTTCCTACTTTACCCTAAGCCTTTCACCCACGGAATGGTCTTGAATCTTTAAAGTTAATTGAACGTTTTCTTTTTTATATTGCGGCCAGAGAAATGAAATGTTTTGCTCGGCTGTATGTAAATTCAGTGTTTACGGCCTGATCTTATCGATTACGTTTGACACCGAATGGGGATTTATCGAGAAGAGCCAAAAGAGCGTCTGAGGTTAATAGGCCTTATCACGGTTTTCGACGTCATTTTGACGCAGAGTAGGCGAACACGTCTGGAATAACAGTGTTTGTATGGAAATCCGATGTCAAATAATTTTCAAAAAACATCGCATCTGAAAAATTCATGAATTGGAAACTTTTGGCACTAGGAAAACGATTTTAAGTAAAAAAATTTGAGGGATGTAGCTGTGCCAGAAAGCGTCCAGTCGTGTTTTGAACTTTCCATACATTTGTCTGTATAGCGACCAGCCGTGAACTGCTACTAAAAATAGTTCGCGGGAAAAAAATACAGGGAAATGTATGGAAAGTTCAAAACACGACTGGACGCTTTCTGGCACAGCTAGATCCCTCCAATTTTTTTCTCAAAATCCTTTCCCTAGTTCCAAAAGTTTCCAATTCACGAATTTTTCAGAAGCGATGTTTTATGAAAATTATTTGACATCGGATTCCCATACAAACACTGTTATTTCAGACGTGCTTGTCTACGCGTCAAAATGGCGTCGAAAACCGTGATAAGGCCTATTGAAGTCGATCTTTTGGAAAATATCCGTCCTGAAAGGAAAGTTGCCCCTTAGTTTCGTTCAATGGAAGGAGTTAGCAGACAACACACATACTAGCTGTTTTCTTTTAAGAATACGATATTCGTTGTGTTAATTTTACGTCCTTGTTT
Organism: Pavona decussata; assembly: GCF_977016875.1. Classification (NCBI taxonomy): domain Eukaryota; kingdom Metazoa; phylum Cnidaria; class Anthozoa; order Scleractinia; family Agariciidae; genus Pavona; species Pavona decussata. Next base: position 264,762 of record NW_028145488.1, read on the forward strand.
TTTGTCCCGTAATGGCGGCTTATGCTCGGTCAACATGTAGCGCACGCGCAGTAGATCACTGCGTTCTGGCGTATACGAAGAAATCCTATTTTATAACTTGGCGCTCCGCCCAAGTAATAATCTTGTGGTTAGTATAGGGTGCCAAATTTCTGCAGCATTTCTCAGTGAAAAACCAACTTTGCTATTTAAGATTTCAGTTTACTCAGTAGACAAGGGGAAGAAGAATGTGGTAAAAATACAATATCATGAAAAAGGGAAGATATTCTTCTTGAATAAGAAGCTAAGGGGAGAAAAGCAAAGATTGTCTGAAAATTGTACAAAACCACCAGTTTCTAAGAATCGAAGTAGGAATTAATACTGTAATCTTGCCTACTGCTTCTGAGAAGCTTAAGTGACGTGTATGTTCCACATTGTTATATAGTTGGAATTTTTTCCCAACAGCGAGGGCTCTAATTGGTTACTTCGAGGTCATGTTACATCTAACAATGAAACTGTTGCCTGTCAAAAATCTCTAAGCTGGCAACATTGCAAAATCTATGACGTCAGAGGGTAACAGTGCACTGTTATCCGTGAATGTTGCACGTGAACAGAGCGTGATGATAGCCTTTGACTGTAAGCCCGTTTTTCAAAGTCACTGACTTGCAATGGCGACTTCTTCACCCTTTACTGATTTGTCCCGACAAGAAATTGCCGGCCTTGTGGAAGAGAAAGACACCGAAACACACAGACAAAACTGCCTTTCCTACATTACAAGCCTTCTGTGGAGAAAAATATTCTGACAAAGACCAAGATTTTGACGAAATTTCTAAAGAAGAACTAACCAAACTCCTTGTGGATTTTATCCCAATGCAAGGAGAAAAAACCAGAGGAAACTACAAGAAAAAACAGCACTAAAAAGCATTCGCTTTGGCCTGCCACGATATTTTATCCTGAAAAGTGGATTTAACATCATTGCCAACGATGCTTTTAAACAGTCTAACCAAGTCTTTGAAGCAGCTGTGGTTCAACTTAAGCGACAAGGTTTTGCCAAAGTCGACCATCATGAACCAATAAGGAAAGCGGACTTGGCGACAATCTATTCGTCATATTAGTGCAGCTGCTTAGCCCAAAAAATATTAAAATCGTTCGTTTTGTGATACAAGCATGAAACTTTGCAAAAAGATAGCTCTTAGGCTCCTTATTAAATTCTGATATAGGGCCAACGTGAAATGTCACTTTGTGGGGAGATAGGCGGCGCCACGTTTGTCATTACATGAAAACGAGGCTGAAAGTGAAAACTGTGCAAAACTCCATATTTTTTACTAGCAATGCAGAGATTTTGATTGTAAACAATTCAAAGACCACATTTAAAGTATATTTAAAGTGTACTCGTTGTTTTTGAACGCTTTTTAGACCGTTATAATGTTATTTTAGTGGTGATGTAATTAAAGTACTTGTTACCTCCTTTATTTTAAAAAAGCCATCCTTTATCCTTGCAAATGTTGTTTTGTTGGGTAAGGGTAAGCCCTCGAAACCACTAAGAAGAAAAAAATGAGTTATTCACTAATTCACCCAGTCTTCTTCCCTCCCCTCCTTATTTCAAATAAAAAAGAGTACTAGCAGGGAAGAGCAGGAAAAATTGTGCGCCATAGAAGAGAAAGAGAATGTCCGTTACCAGTATACACAGCTCTGAAAATTCACGGTGAAACGAGAAAGAGGAGCCTTGTAGACGTCATGCACAAGCTTGGTTTATGCATTTCCTATGATCGGGTGATGGATATTTCCACGGACTTAGCTAATTCTGTCACGGCACAGTTTGAAAAGGAAGGTGTTGTCTGCCCTTCACAACTACGAAAAGATGTGTCCACTACAGCAGCCATCGGCAATATTGATCATAACCCGAGTTCTACAATGGCAAGCTACTCCTTTCATGGCACAACCATATCGCTAGTTCAGCATCCTACGGCCACCATAAAAGGAACTGAACGTAGAATAAATGTGATAGATGGAACTGTTCAAGAAGTGAAGGCTATAAGCGAGCTACCTATTGCATTTGGCAATGTTCCTCCTGCAGTTGTGCTAGTTAATGATCCCATCATTCCAGAGCCTCCCAGTTGTTATATAGGCCTAGAACACGGAACGATGACTCCAGTAGATGTGCCAGAAGAAGAAGAGTTCCAATGGCTTCGAAATGCAAAAGAGTTAGCATCAAAAGCAACTCTTGAGAAAGGTGACTTCATATCCTGGGCAGCATTCCATGCATGTCGTCAACCAACAACAGCGTTCCTGCAGTGATATCGCTTCTTCCTACGTTCAACGAGAACGCACATTCCGTCGCGATGATTCTACACGCTATGAATATGATCAAAGCTGCAGTAATTAGTCAACCCAGGCCAAACACCTATTATTGCACTGGATCAACCACTTTTTGCACTTGGAAAACTCATCCAGTGGAACTGGCCTTCAACTCATGGAGAGTCAAGAAGTTCATTCCGATGCTTGGTGGATTTCACATCGAGATGGCGGCATTTAAGCTTCCTGGAGATTGGCTTGATGGAAGTGGTTGGACCAGCGCCCTTGTAGCAGCTGAAGTTGCAACTGGAGGAGTTGCTGATTCTTTCATCAAAGCCACTCACGGCACAAGAACTAGACGGGTGCACCAGGTTACTGCCACTTGTTTGTTCATCCTGCCGAATAAGGCATAGAGTGATTACCTTGAAACCCTCGAGAATGGTGAAGAACCACTCCAGTTTACAGACTGGGTCAATAAAATGTCCAAAGAGCGCCTGCAGTTTCTGTATTGGAATCGAGTCCTCTTCTTAGAGTTATGTGTCTTGCAGTTAATCAGAGCATCAGAGAAGGTAACTTTTCACTGTACAAGAAGTCACTTGTCTCACTGGTTCCGTGGATGTTCTCACTAGACCACATCAACTTCGCCAGGTGGATGAGTGTACATATACGTGATATGAATTTACTATCTTCAACTCGCCCTGACATCCACCAGGAGTTCACAAATGGATCGTTCGTTGTACATAAGACTGAGAAGGTTTTCTCTTCAATTGCTTTAGACCATGCGCACGAGCAAGTGAATGCGCAGGTTAAAGGGGAAGGCGGAGCCGTCGGACTGACGGAAAATCCAGCAGCATTAAGAAGGTGGATGATCGCTAGGCCTGAAGTCGCAAGGATCATCCAGGAATTCGAGGAAACATATTCCAAAAAAGTCAGTGAAGAAAAGCGTCACCTTCATGAGCAAATTCCGGGCGTTTAGGCTGCCTTTAAGAAGGACGTGTTGTCACTCGTGTCAGCAATTGAGAACATGGGTAATCCCTTTGAGGAGGACAGTACAGACCTTCTTGTCCTAGACTCAAAAGAAATCATGGATGATACAGTAGTTAAAGCTGTGAAAGAGGTGCTGTCTATTGGTCAGGATCAGTGCAAAGCCTTTGTCAAAGAAAGATTCCAGGAATATAACCGAAGCAATAAAGAAGAACAAGTTACCCCTGTTCAAACAACAACAACAACAACAACAACAACAGAGGAACCCGACGAAGGATAAACAAGGAAAGCTGCAGCCCTTAAAAGAACGACTGTGCTTTATTTTCCCGTCTGTACACAGCCTGCCAAAGCCGTGATGGTAATCTCGAAGAATTTCTCAAGCACGAGAATCAGCCTTTTCCTCCAACTCTATCACAAGCAGGAAAAGTAAGGGATGGTCAAAAGTCAGACCTAGTGAAATGCATGGAAAGGCTTCTTGAAAGGAAGATTGATACACCCCAGGTTGAGGCGACAATAATTGATGGTGCAGTTATTGTCCAAATACTGAAGCCGGGAATGGCAACCACGTTTAAAGAGTATGCAGACTTCGTGTTTAAACCATATATTCCCAAGCAGCTGGAGGCCGTTCAAAGAGTGGACGTTGTGTGGGATGTATATCGTGAAGACAGTTTTAAGTCCACCACCACAGAAAGACGGGGCACAGGTACTCAAAGAAGGGTCGCATCATCCTCTAAGCTCCCTAAGAATTGGAAAAGCTTCCTTCATGTTGGTGACAACAAAACTGAGTTGTTCTTGTTTCTGGCTAAGGAGTTGCAGGCTATTGACATTGAGGGGAAGGAGGTGTACAACACCTATGGTGAATTCGTTCTCAGTTCTCAACCAACAGAGATGATGTTCACTCAATTGCTGAACAACTGGGACCACAAAGAAGCAAGGCTCTCCCAATGTTTCACTCAATCACTGGATGCGACACGGTATCGTTCTTTTCCGGAAGGGGGAAAACATCTTCTTGGGACGTGTGGAACGTGTTTCCACAAATCACGGACACCTTTTCAATGTTGGCTTCAGTTCCAGAAGAGATTCCTGAGCAGGCAATGGCCCTCATTGAGAGATTCGTAGTGCTTCTTTATAACAGAACAAGCTCACAAACGACAGTGAACGAAGCAAGACAGGAACTATTATCTAAAGGCAACCGAACCTTAGAGAATATTCCACCAACTCAAGCAGCCCTTCTCCAGCACACGAGGCGTGCAGTATACCAGGCTGGACACATTTGGGGGAAAGCTCTTGTTCCAAAACTAACACTACCAAGTCCTTCTGACTGGGACTGGGAAAAAGATGAAAACAGGTGGAAGCCGGTATGGACACTGTTACCTCAAGCACAGCAGATATGTTACAAACCCTTTTTACTGATACAGCGGCCATTTTTAATTCCATTGTTTCTAATAGCTATTATGGGATGCTCAGAGGAACATCCCATAATTTCTCTTAATATAAATTAAAACGACTGCCTTATAGGTATAAAGAGTCTATACTTAAAGGTGGCCTGACTATAATTGGTTTACTTCCGGGTTTTTGTGACGTCACTGATCACGTGACAATAACTGCTAGTCATAAATTGTTTCTTTTTCTTGTTTATTGCCCTACCTGAATGTTTTTACTCTATATGTTCCAGTAATTGAAAGGTTTTATAGCTGTTTAGCGATTTTCCTTATCAGCCTCTATTTCATGCCTGTCAAATAATGCCACGCCCCTTTCATCCCATAATAGTCGATTTCCCGATGGCCCTATATCAAAAAATATTTAGGACTATTAGTTCTATTGTTTTGCCAAGTTTCATGCTTGTATCACGAAACGAACGATTTCTCGCTTAACAGCCGTACTATATGATCAGTCATCACCAAACCCTAAGGAAACGCAGCGCTTCGTTTGGTTTAACGTGATGTATCAGCTTATTCGAAGAGGAAGAGAGAACCTTCAGCTTCACACGAAACAGTCATTTGCAGTCAGAGTTGACGCCACCGGACAAAAATGTCTACCAGAAGCTGGATGAACTGGACAAAACCCACTGGAAAAACGATGACCCATTTGACTCTTCAGGGGATGGAAGAATGTACAAAAGCGCGAATAATCTAAAAATTATCCCCAGGAAGGGCAAACTCCAACCTTTGCTGAACTTGCTGTGGCATAGGCCTAAGGCCCTTGATAACTTCAGTGAATCTGATAGTAAGAATACGCTAGGATCGTTAATGAAAACAATTTCCGTTCATAATATATACTCACTCAAGAGTATACTAACCATTGCATAAGATCGACAGCAGTACTTGTTCCCGATAACAACAATGTTGAAGCTCGGCATATTATGTGCGTGTCCGGGCACAAAAGTGAGAGTTGCATAAGGTCTTACAGTCAACAACTAACGGAATCTAAAACAAGATAAATATCACAAACTTTAACTTCTGCCTGAGCCAAGGTAGGATTGAAATTGTTCCTTTGAAAACTGAAGTTGAGCAAAGTAAGCTAAATGCGCTAAACGTACAAGCCCCCCTCTGCTAATGCACAATTTTGCTACCAGTAGTAGTCAAGAAACAGTTCACTTCCATACCAGAGCGTTTTTATCTGCTTGCAATATTGAAGTGAATTTCCATCATTATTCAACCTCACTTCACTGTAATACCTGCTCGACTCAAGGCCACCAATAGGCCTCTTTATATCGCCGTCGTGTATACTGTAAACTAGTTGAGAGAGAGTTTACTGTTGTTCATTGTGGTGGATACAATAACAATAAGTGTATTATCGTTTGTCTCACGATGTAGTCAGCTTGAGATGTAAATCACGACGTTTCGACTGCTTACTGCTAGTCTTCATCAGGAGATGAGGTCGACTGGTTACGTGGCACCATTTATACCACGATGGTCGGCTGTGATTGGTGCATTTCGATTCTCACTGTTCCGGCAAGAAGTTCAAGTTCAAGTTCAAGATCATGGTGTCCTTCGATGTAGAGCTGATGTTCAACAAGCTCACGAAGGGAAGAACAGCCCCCAGGAAAGAGCCCGGATCCGGCTAAACAAGATGGCGTGGTTTACAGGATTCCCTGTGAATGCGGCAAAGTCTACACTGGGAAAACAGGGAGATCTATGCATGACGGAATCAAAGAACACGACAGGGACATACGCCTCACCCGATCCCAGACCTCCGCCGTTTCTGAGCACGCCCACGAGACCGGCCATTATCCGTTTTAAAACGATGCAAAGTTTATTGATCTTCATCTCCTGATGAAGACTAGCAGTAAGCAGTCGAAACGTCGCGATTTACAAAGTGACTACCTCGAGACAAACGATAATACACTTATTGTTATTATAAACTAGTTGTTGCTATGGCTAACTGCCAACATATGGATATGTGAAGAGGAGAAAGCACGCAAACTAAGCGCAACAAGTTTATTTTCTAGCTATATAAAATTGAACTGTAACGACTGCAAACTCAACTGGTAAACCATGGAAAATATTCATATCAAATTTTGGCTGAAAAAGGAGCATTCATAAAGCGCCAAATATTCATATTCATAGATGTTTCAGTTTGAACGAAACAATTTTTGTGATGATCTTTGCTTGTACTTGATCATTAGGTGTTCTTTTAAAGCATGAGATACGAGACAGTGGTTGTCTTAGCCTCCGTTTACAGTTGAAGGCTCCGTTCGCGAGGAATGTATTGGTTTACAAAAGATTGCTAATATATGCGTTTCATGAAAAATTTCACGAAAACTGTCAGGAGGACGAGGATTCGTCTTTCAAAATAGTATTTCAGTAAAAATTTCATTTAATTTTTTTGTGATGTGGATTTCCCACAAGTGCTCCAACATTTTCAACAAAGTCCGTCACGCCAACGATGCTTTGTCACTGATCGATTTGAGATGTTGTCGAGGCGTAAATTCTTCGCCATAAACTCTCAAATGTCCACTGTTCAAACTGTCGAGTACTTTTTAGAAGTATTATTTCATTTACTCAGTGTTTCAAAAAAGTTACTGTACTTCATTCCAACGGAGTTCTGCAGCCAAGCAGCAAATGCTTTTTGATTTTCCCTACAAGTAAATTATAGGCTGTATCGTTTGCTGTCAAAAGGATGGAAGTCATAGAGTTGCAAGTGGAAAGAAGCTCACATTTTCAATTTAGCGCCTCAAGTTGCTAGACATAAACAGCAACAACTCCTCACAGTTTCACCTTCCTTTGCAGAAACACCCTTCTCTACATTTTGTCTTTCCCTTGCATGTGTGTTCAAAAAAAAAATATCAGTTTTAAGATATCTTCCTTATTTGGAGAGACAGCAGACGCCCTGGTGAAACTTTGCAAGAACATTTTTTCACCAAACTATTCAACTAATAATTACGTCTATCTAGGAGTTTCTGCCTCATATCATCAGGGGTTCCAAATACTCAAGACAATAATACGTGTAGCATGAAGCTACACTTTATTGGTTTCTCAGTGTTTGGAACCCCTGATGAAGCACTCACCCTGTGATGCTCCGTCTTTGTTTCTCTCAACGAAAAAATTAGGGGGACTGTTATCAAAATGAGACAACAGTTATCATCTGATAACCAACGTCTGATTTTGTACTGGGTCACGTGACATATTTTGCCCAATAATACCCACTAATAATAATAATTGTGGATGATTACTAAATTTTTGTAGAGTCAGCAAGCATGAAATAATTTTTATGAAAGTAAAAACATTTTTCTTTTGTTGAAATGTGATTTATATCAGTGGTGAAAAAAAATAAACATGTTTCGAATGAATCTTCATCCATCTTCAGTACATTAACTCCGTTAGTGGGTGTGAAATAAATACAAAAGTATGTTACAATAAAGCTAATTACAACATGACAATAAATATAGAGCAAACAACCAATTACAACGTGACAAGAAATTATAAATTAAAGTAAAAATATAGCTAATTTTGGTATGACGATGACAAAGGAACAGAACAGAAAATACATACTGAGTAGACAAACAAAACTAAATAGCTGTTATAATAGTGATCTAGTTTTGTTTGCCTATTCAGTATGTATTTCCTGTTCAGTTCCTTTGTCATTAATTGTTAATTAGTTACTATATTTTCACTTTTCTTGAAAAGGAATAGCAAATGTAAGTTACTACATTATGGCACAAATACGTGATCGTTTTTAAAACTGGTATCTGCCCACCTTTGAACAGGTATGCATAAACTTCAATAAATATTGAAGTGATAGTTAAGTAGACAAATCTGGTTAGCTGGCATTGTTTTACATATTAAGCTCCTCTACCTGGTTTGGGTCGAAGGCTGACATAGTGATGTTCATGCAGGTGTCCCAACACAAGCTGGCTGCTGCTGCTAACATCATGTTCTGGGTGGATAGTTAAGTCATGTGACAGACTGCTGATCACGTGAATGCATGTTTTAAAGCAGTTTGCTGCAGCATGGAGAATGACGTGGTCACCCCATGTCCCATCTGCTGCCATGTTTCTCAGGTAATCAGACCAAGACTGATGTCCATGTACAAAGTTAAACAGTTCTGTCCCATCTTGCTGCAAGAGAAGAACATAGCAATAACAAAAAAATGTCAAAATACGCTGTGCCACTTCATCCAGTGATCAACTGGTGGGTAAAGCTTTTCACTAAATTGGCCAGTGCATCGACCCGCAACAAACCAAATTATACCAAAACATGTTAGCTGTTCCATAATTTAATTAATCCAATAAGTTATGCATTCAGTTGTTAATGAATAACTGAAGCATTGGATATATTGCACTTTCAGAGCTTTACTTCGCTTTAAGTATCCAAATGATATCAGCCTTTGAGTAATGTACATGTACCAAATGTCCAAGAAAATTAGCAACCATAATTTTTAGAATTGACTTCTGCCTTCTCTTGCAAAATGACATCAGCAAGATATGCAGCAACAATCAAGTTTTATCTTGATAGAGGTATTTTTCAGTCAGCGACATGTGCAGGCATACTGTATTCGGAAAAAGAAAATCTGAATTCTCTCCCCTAACAGAGTTGGCCCTTTGACCATCCATTTGGATAATTATTATAGCAATCAGCTACATTGACAAGAGACTTGTGGGAGCTAAGACCATTAAACTACATTCATGCAGTGACAAACATCTACATACTGCTAGGATTTGAATGAGATATTGTGTTTGTTGTGATGAATTCATGATAGAGATATAGTTTTCAGTCAGCCACTTTGGCATACTCGAGAAAGAAACTCCAACTTCTCCCATTTTATTGCTTTGCTAGATTTGTTTCACCACAAAATAAAACTCACTTGTTAGACATTGCCAATACTAACATACCAGTGTAGGGTTCTCCTTGAGGTATTGGACTATGTGCTGCCTCAGTGCTTCATGAGAGATTTGGATTCCTTTCAACAGGTCCAGTTGTTCTGATAATGCATAAAACATGCAATTCCCTGATCCTACGTTATCAGAAATGTGGAAGCCTTTGTCTGCAGCAATTTTCTTTAACTCCTCTAGAAGATGTGTTTTGCCAGTGATCTTGCCTGCATCATATTGCATTTGCTCAAGACCACGGAAAATTTGTTCAGCTGTCACAACTAAAACCACCAATAAAAGGAACAACAAGTGTATTTCCAAGAATTCTATAATTATACTGTTATAGAATATACAAGTATCAAAAATCTAAATAATTATTATTTAACAAGGCAACAAGACATACGCAGTTTTTGCAAATGCTACATGTACATGTACATGTACATGTTGGCAAATTTTTGTCAGTGATTGTTGTCATTAAAAAAACTAATTCATGGGTTTGAGAGACTGGAAGGAAAGGAAGCTGACTGTAACCTGCTACTGAAGACTGACTTCCAACAGGAAAACCTTCAGAGGGAAAAATATTGTAATGAGCAAAATTAGCCAACATAGCATAGCATCTTAGGAGTGTAAAGATACACAGTGCTTGAGGCATCAACATCACAATAATATATAGTGCTGTACAAAATGTACTGGACTTTATTAACATCTCAGACCACAAGGCAACAAGACATATGCGGTTTTTGCAAATGCTACATGTACATGTTGGCAAATTGTTGTCAGTGATTGTTGTCATTAAAAAACTAATTACCGCCTACCTTCAGTTCCACTTCTCAGATGAGTTTGAGAGACTGCAGGGAAAGGGAGCTGACTGTAGCCTGCTACTGAAGACTGACTTCCAACAGAGAAACCTTCAGAGGGAAAAATATTGTAATAAGCAAAATTAGCCAACATAGCATCTTAGGAGTGTAAAGATACACAGTAGCATCAACATCTCAATAATATATAGTGTTGTACAAAATATACTGGACTTTGTTAGCATCTCAGACCACAATCAGCAGACCAAATTGCATTAACATCCTTTCCCAAATCAATTTAAGAATACATGTACAGTAATATAAGGTAGCTTGCACAGCCTTCAGACATACAGTGTATGGACTGCATTATCATCATAATAATTATTATTTCAAAGCATGGTGAGAATAGAAATACATGTATGTCCTGTAGCAGTAATAATAATATTATTTAATGGAAGACTTTATAAATTCAAAGAAATCCAGATATTCAATGGATAAATTTGCATGTGTTTCTAAAGGCCGACTCCCCTTTCTGTCATCATTTCATGAATTGACCTCTCCTTCACAAACCCATTTTCTGGGGTATCTGTTCTTGTAAGTAAATAAAATAAGACAAGGATAAGTACTACAAGTCACATCACCCACAAGTAAATCAACAAATGAATTTTACCTGAAGTGATGTTCATCATTCTGTGGACAAGTAACCTGCACTGCTCTTTCCAGCTGTACATCTTTCCATACTTTTCACTAATAAACTTAGTTTCTGCAAATCGTACATTTCTTCTTTTCTGACTGACACTCCTGATTGCCTCTGCCCACCTGTTAGGATCGTCTGAATCCACTACACAGTTTGAACCATGGAGCACATTCTTAAGAGCTTCTCCGAAACCAGAGTTGCCACTTACAAGCACCGGAAGACCAGCAGATAAAGCTTCAAGAGCAGACAGACCAAACTCCTCAGATCTTGACGGCATAATAGCAAGATCTACCTCACAAAACTGTTTAGCCAACTGCTCTCTTTCTTTGAAACCACGTACAACAAGTTGATCACGGGAAATTCCTTGCTGGAGCAACATTTCTGCTACTTGCTGCTCTTTTCCACTTTCTACTCCAACAACCTTCAGTTTGTAGGGCTGTGGCATGTGTTTCAACTTTGCAATTGCCTGAGCAGCAATGTCATAACCTTTCAGCTGCAAGTCTTCACTGTCACCATTCCCTAGCAACAGAACAGAAAATGTTCTTCTTTCCTCAGAAGCTTGCTTTACATCAGCAAACTCAGAGAAGATGCCTGGGGTGAGGTTGAGAATATTTTGATCTTTGTGAAAGGGACGCAGATATCCTGACAAAGCTTCAGCCAGCTTGGGTCCAACTGCTACAGTTTGGTCAGACAATTGACAGAGTTTGACTTCTAATTTGAACCTTTCCCTTCCTTTAGAAACAGCACCTACATTGGTTTTGAACATTCCAAGCTCTTCGGGGTCAGTATGGACAACCTGAATCCATTTACAATCATGGTAGCGTTTTATCAGTTGCACTTGTTTACCAAGCTGAACTCCCTGGCCTATCACACAGTCCATGATATGACCTTTTGGAATAGTTGCCAACCAATCAACTGGGTCATAACCAGGCATTTTTTCTGCCCGAAGAAGATGGACATTTTGATCAGCAGCGACTCTTTTATCCTCTTCACTGCATTCAGGGAGATAGACACTGACTTGCACATCAGGGAACTTTGCCAACTGAATGGCAAGCTCTCTATTGATGGTTGACACACCTCCTTTTGTTGACCTCCATTCACTGCTTAGAAGAGTCACTCTCAATATTCTTCTGGAGGACAAACTTGGATCTTCCTCTTCATGACCTTCCTGTGATGTACAGACTATGTTAAGAAAGGAGGACTCCCAAAAGACAATATATTTACTGATAGAGTGCCAGCTGTATGTTTCCTTCTCAAATTAATTAGTTAAGGCAAAGGGTTAATAAACAAAGAATATTGGGCATATTATTATAAATTTGCAGATATCCATTTTCTGCTTCGAGAAAACAGTGTTTTGCTTGAAGTGAGGAGGTAAAACTTGACTTGCAGTTGCAAAAACATTCTTGAATTTTGGAATTGGAATCTGGAATGTAAAAACAAACAAATCCACTAATCCCCTAAAAACTGATGCACTCCACCTTCATGTTCAAAATCAACCCATTCACTTTATGATTGTCTGCATGAAATTGGCTGATCAGTCAGGAGAGACCAACATTACATGAATTTGAGAATTTACTGACAGTTTGGGGTTTGGGGAAAATTGGCATACAGCATCTGAACAGCAGACTGTGTGTGTGTTCAGTGCAATGTGCTAACTAGTACATCTGTTTGATTAAGGAGGACCTACAATGGACGACAGATGTCCTTGGGACAGTTGCTAGTAAGAATCTTTTCAAATTTGCGTGTTTTACTCTCCCCGTCATTATTATGACCCTTTAGCTACATGTACACATCCACCCTCCCCCCTTCCCCCAGGCAATGTTGAAAAGATCTTATAGTGAGCATGGACACTTACTTTGCTTGTGTAACGTCTGTCCAACCCACCCAGTTCAACATTGTTTGGGGGGGGAGGGGGAAATTACCGCCAAGTTTGCTGCTATAGCGTTGACTGTCCCAGCACTTTTAGCCCGCATTGTAGTTTAACATAGCAGGAACCACATGGTAAATTTGCTCTCAACCTTTTGTATAGAGCCAAAAAATAGCCAGGACAAAGCATATACAAATGTAATTGGCAAGTAACAGTCCCTGCATCCCTGCTCTGATAAAAACCCTGCAGTGTGTAAGTTAATTATAAAAACAAACTAAAGGATTTTCAACGTTTCTAAATACTACATGTACAGATCAGTCATAAACTTGTTGCAGGCTGAAGCCCTGTAATCTTATGCCAACCATTACCTGTCATTTTACCTGTAATTCTCTCAAAAGTTACTGTATGTTCGATTGAAACTACATGATTAAAAATAGCTTTACTATTCAAAATCCATTTTTATGAAATCTCCTTCATAGTACAAAGCAAGCCAAGTTGTTTAATATATATGAAATTCAAATTAGTTTCTATGACAAGCTGAATTCAACTTTAATTTGTCATAAGTACATAAATTATGATCATCTGGGTGAGTGTAGTCCTGAGAAGGACTGTTTGGGGTGACTTTGACTGACGTTTCCACAACCTGAGAGGAAGTCATCTTCGATTGACAAAAAGTTGTGTGTTGTAATTATTATTACTTTACACCACCAGAGTTCAATGACACATCCAGAAACATTTAAGCTTACAGTTCATCATAATAGACAACCAAGTTTCCGTAAAGCCAAAGATAATACCTTTGATAGCCCTGACATCACAGGAAGCCTTTAATCTTGTTGATTACTGAAACTGAAAAAAAAAATAGAAACTCAAACATTTGATAAGAACTGTGGTTTTAATTTAGTTTAGATTTATAATTATGCACAGGAAAGTCCTAATAAGAAACTAAAAAAATAAAAATAAAAATTGATTGACAGAAGCAAACAAAAGAGGGACTCTGATGGGGAGAACTCTTGTTAAGTGAATAACTAATTATAAAACAGCTTATTTTTTTAACCCACAAGATGCACTAAAACAGAGATATAATAATGATAATAACAATAATATGATATTTATCCAGGGAGCCCACTCGCCTTGGCGGTTTTTAGGGGGCCCCTACAAATTAAAAAATATGAAATAAAAAATAAAATTACCTAAAAAATGATTTCACAATATCAAACGAATTTCAAAACAGCTAAACAATCAGATTAAGTGTATCGATCATTCACAAACTTTTAAGCTTTCCCTTAAAAAGGGACAATGATTTGCTGGCAACAAATACAGTCAAACAGCTAGCACAGGTTTTAAAACATACCATACTGTGCGTAGCCTTTAGTTTCTTCTTTACTCGTAACAGACAACAAAGACAACAAGGTGTTATATTTATTCAACTTTATCAAGTGTTTATTAGGGACTAGTGCCAAGTAAGGCAGATTGAGGTGCCCAAGGGGCAACCACTCAGCACAATTTGGTTGCCCTATCATAACTTTGGTTGTCCGGGACAACCAGACAACCGTTAATTTCAAACCCTGATATAAAGAGTTAGAAATTGCTGGTATCAATGTTGTAACTTACCAAATCATACTCCAAGAACATTTGCACATCTTGAACGAACACTTCAACACTTGAACTGACAGATAAACTGAAATCAAGAGTAGAACAAACACAAACAAAGATAAGTTACAGTAGTGTTAGTATTCCCCTGAATATTAATTAGGGTTGTGGCCAAAAGTGACATGGCAACAAGATGTGTTGAGGTTAACAAAATCCATCATTTGATTAGTGATTTGTATTTTTGTCTCAAACCTAAATTTCCAGCAATTTTGTCAAAGCAATTGCCTAGGATAACCATTTCCCTTTGAAGTAGCCATATGCATTAACAGAAAAACCCTCAAAAAAGCCATCCGCAAAGTCTCAGTTGTACAGTCTCTTAGGACTGACCATCTAATGCTGGTGATGTGTTGGTGAGATGACAGTTCTCAGAGAAGCTACTGTGGGAAGGGACCAGCCACTCCCTTTGAGATCTCTGTTTGCAAGTACTTGTCAATGCTCTGGACACTAATAATTATTTGTGATACAAACAACACGCCTTTAATAGCGGGATCAAGAAGAGCCCGCAACCTATTTTGCACTCCATATCTGGAATTTGGAGTAAGTTGTTCTCCCAAAATCGATTGATAATTATAATCCTCGTAAACCAATCAGAATCCATTTCCACTCGAACAATAATATTTTAAAAGATGGCCGCCACGTTGGTCAGTGTACTCGATTTTCAAAGCCAAAGTTTCGAAACATTGGAGTGTTAACGTACATTTACATGTAAAAGATTGAAAATGGAAAGGAACAGTTTTTTAAAACTCAAGAGCAGCAATTAAGCGATGAAAACTTGTTTTGACAAACTTCATTTGAGATTCGACACAAAAATATGGCAAATATCAGACTTTGGTTGGGCGTGTACTTGCACAATTTCTTCATGCGAAAACTTGACAAACTAATTTAGCAAATATGGGACTTGACATGTGCAACAGTAATATCACTGGATTCCAAAGTTCAAGAGGTGGATTACTCGCAGTGGATTTAGCCTTACTCGGCAAGTCTTTCCGTTGTTTACATACTTGTACCTACAATTTCGCCACAGAATAAGATATTAGGCATTCTTTTGCATTTTGAAGCATCTATTTAAGCAGTGCTGGCATGTTTGGCTTTATAAATTCGATTCAGAGCAACCTTCCAATCGATCGACTCTTACGCCGAAGCACGTGGAGACTTCTAGCATGCTTTTCAGCAATTAGTGAACCATTTCTTGGCTCGATAAGAGAGAATCACATTTTCCAACAGCAACAGCTTCCTGGCCCACATTGGCCTACTATTGAATCAAGCAGGGGCACAGTTTTGCCGCACTTATAATGTACACTCAGTTTGGTTGCCTCAAATCACCCAAATTATGCTTCAGCCTAAACTTAAACTAGCACGGAAAAATAATCCCAGTAACCTTATCACAAACAAAAGCTTGATGTTTAATTATAAATCATTATTTTTTTTGCCAGCACTACTGAATGTTGAGACATGCAGGTTTTTTGATGATAACTACCAAATGCGATGGCCAACCAATTTCAATGCTTAACAAAAGTTTCATCAAAAATCCCTCGACTCAAAAGTGTTCTTACTAGCCCGCACTTCCTAACCCTTGGTTATTTATAGTAAGAAGCTTAGCCATGCGTGTCGAGATCAGGGTGGTGTCTGTATCTGCGTCATCAAAAATTACAAACCAAGAGGAAATGTTTGATCTTTTCATCAGCTTACCCCAAAACATTTATTTTGATAGAAACGGAGACTTGAAGTTAATGTTAGCATTCTGTGATAACTGTGACGTCAAGAACACTTTCTTCGGAGACATTTCAGTAAGCGTGTCTCATATGTACTTTTATAATAAAGTTTTGATATAACGCGCGCCCTGATTGGTTGAAACAGCATGCTTTATCAGAGTACAGATGCACAGAGCAACAGTGACACGCCATCGGCCCATTTGTAAAATGGCCGACCAATTCCCCGACGTCTCTCTCGGGTTTTGTTTTGACTCAGACGTCTTGTATGGCCTGGAAAACGAAAACGGGCTCTTACCTTCAATAGATGTAAACCATCCTGTGAGTGCCAGTACAAGTTTCCCAGTTATTGAAAGTGAAGTTTCCAAAGAAGTTACCGATGGAAACACAGAGCCAATTAGCGACATAAACAAGCAAAAATTTGCAAACATGCATGTAAGTGCCGAAATTGACGAAATTATAACGAGAGGAGAGACAAAAAACACCAAAGATAACACAAAATGGGCAGTCCGAGTTTTTGAAGGTAAGCTGTAAAAATGTCATAAGCTTAAGTACAGTGTTAAAAACTGAAATACGGCAAATACTTGAACAGCTATACTTTCGTGCTAAAAATAAAAATTAGAAAATTTTAACAATTAAGCTTAAGTTTAATATTAGCTAGCAAATACACACATATATACAAGAACTTAACACTTTCCTCAAAGACCTATCTCATAAACAAGTATTTTTTTTTCTTCTGACGTTTTATAATAGCTTGGTGCTGTGAAAGAAAAATCGCGAGGACCGGCTTCACGAAATGAACAACAAAGAGCTAATGACAACTACCTTTGCCAGTTCTACGCTGAAGCTCGCACAAAAGATGGTGAATTGTACTCCAGGTCATCCCTTCTTGGAATTCGAAATGCAATAGAAAGATACCTCAACAATCCGCCACTTAACAGAGGAATTTCCATTACAAAAGGAATCGAATTTCAAGCCTCAAACAACCTCCTACAAAGTCAGACAAAGTTAAACAAGTGCGAAAACAAAGAAAATACCAAACACAAACCTCCCATTGGAGACGCAGACCTTCAAAAGTTGAAATCCTCCAATGCAATCCGGGGAGACAATCCTTGGGGTCTTCTGCGGAATTTCTGGTTTCACATTAACCTGTACTGGTGTCGTCGCGGACGCGAAGGTCAATGAGAACTAACAAAACAAAGTTTCCAGTTCTTGATGGACCAGAGCGAGCGCGAATATGTTTCAATGACCCACGACGAGGCCAAAAAGAACCACCCAGGGGGAATTGACGACACCAGTGGTATGGAAAAGGAGGCTAGGATGTATTCAACATCAGAAGATCAACTTTTTGACAGCCTCAACTGCCTAAAGGTCTATCTCCAAAAGTTAAACCCCCACTGCAAAGCAATCTTCCAGTACCCAAAACAAGCCGTGACACAAGAAGATCATGCAAGTCTGGTATAACAACAAACCTCTGGGGGTCAACCGACTTGCAGGAATGATGAAGGAAATTTCCAAACTGGCGTCTCTGTCAAGAATTTACACCAATCACAGTGTCAAAGCAACTGCAATCACGCTGTGGTCCGACGCGCAAGTTCCATAGCGGCACATCATGGCCATCTCCGGTCATCACAGTGAAGCAAGCCTCAAAAATTACGCTCGCCCTTCGAGTCTATGGCGCGTTTTTAGTGTCAAAATTCAAACTATCAATTCAAATATTCGATCCTTCAATTCAAACATTCAATCTTTCAATTCAAACATTCGATCCTTCAATTCAAATCTGCAATTGTTCGGTTCAAACTTTCGATCCTTCAATACAAACATTCAATCCTTCAGTGCAAATATGGAATGGGTCGATTCAAACATTCCATCATTCAATCCAAATATGGAATTGTTTGTTTCAAACATTCGATTCTTCAATCCAAACACCCTTTTCTTCAATCCAGAAATGCCATTCTTCAAGTTAAACATGCATTCATTGTATTGCCTGGCCTATCATTCAGTTCAAGCATGCATTTCGTCGATTCAAACATGCCATTTTTCAATTCAAACATTTGATCATTCAATCCAAACGTGTATTTCTTCAATCACATCCTGAAACTCAAACACTACACCATAAATTCCGCGTTCAATTTCGATAGAAAATGCTGAAATCCTGCTGTTGAAACATTCTGCACTTTAATTTTAAGATATGAAATCCAGATTATAAACTCAAACATAGTCTCACAATGTAGTTGTGCAGTGGCTCGATTCAAACATTCACTTCGGCGATTCAAACATTCAGCTCAGCAGTCCAAACTTTCAGTTCCTCTCCAGTAGTCTGGAACCGAGGGGACTCTGTAAAACAAGGATACAGACGGGCGGATGCGGACGGCGGATGGGGCTTTAAAAAAAAAAAAAAAAAAAAAAGAAGAAGTGGAAGAAAATAGGATGTTGATACGGTTAAATTTATTGGTTAATTGTCACCTTCTAAGAAATGCTAGCTTTGGCTTTTTTTAAATTTTATTTTTATTTTTTTTAATTTGAAATATTTTATATCTTATTGTCAGTCAAACAGCGAAAACGCTGTGGAATGTTTCTTCTCGTTTTTTAACCAAATCAGTCTGAGTTTGCAGTGGAACTCCGTACATAAGTACGACACACCATCCGGCAAAACAACACGTTCACATTCATGCACATTCACAGGATAATCTGATTAACGGGTAAAGTACTGTCAAGCTCTTGTTAGGTATTATAGATTGGAAATCGTGGTTATTGTTCGAACAGACAGATCGATACAAGTTATTAAAAAATGATTTTAAGATGTCCAAAGACTTCCCTGCGTCAGACTTGGGAACGTGTCAGAGCAATTGGACAAAACCTTATACGCCTGGCCCCAGTTGTTCAAAGAGCGGATAGTTTTATTCACTGGATAGGTTGCTATCCAGCAGATGAAATGCGTGCAAGATTTTCCCAATAGCCCTATAATTCATGGATAGAGTAGAAACATATGTCAAATTTAAGTATGGGATTGTGTGGAAAACTTGCCAAAAGGCGTTACCGGTAGTTGGAGTACATTTGCTCCGCTGGATAGCGACTTATCCGGTGGATAAAGTTATCCACTCTTTGAACAACTGGGGCCTGGTTCGACCAATCACGAAAGCTTCAAAGCATCAACCGGTTGGTTAGACAAATTCTGCTTTCTTTATTACATTTTTTTTACATTCCTGTCTCATTAATATTCATATTTTCGATTATCCGGACATTTTATTCAAGTTCCAACGAGTCCGGATAATCAAGGTTCGACTGTACCAAGTTCACGGAGAAGACGACCCCTGACCTGACTGGGGACTGAAGGCCGCCGCCGAGGCAATAGGAGGAAAACCAGAAACTGACCGAAAAAAACATGTTTTTCTGTCAGATAAAATAATCTGAATGTTCCAAGATGAGAAAAACCAAAATCCGCAATGAATATCAAAACCGAAAAGACGCAACCCCCGATCAAAAAAAGCCCCCATATTGCAAGGAAAATTTCGCTTGTGTACAAATTTAAAGGGAAGAAAATGACACGTTCAGAAATCCTACGCCGGGAAATCTTTGGACATCTTAAAATAATTTTTTAATAACTTGTATCGATCTGCCTGTTTGAACAATAACCACGATTTCCAATCTTTAATGCCTAACAAAAGCTCGTACAGTACTTTACCTGTTAATCAGATTATCCTGTAAATGTTCATGAATAATGTGAACTTGTTGTTTTTCCGGATGGTGTGTCGACTAATGTACCGAGTTCCACTGCAAACTCAGACTGATTTGGTTGAAAAACGAGAAGAAACATCCCATAGCGTTTTCGCTGTTTGACTGACAATAAAATATAAAATCAATTCAAATTAAAAGAAAAAAAAAATTTAAAAAAAAGCCAAAGCTAGCATTTCTTAGAGGGTGACAATTAACCAATAAATTTGATCCGCCGTCCGCATCCGCCCGTCCGTATCCTTGTTTTACAGAGTTCCCTCGGTTCCAGACTACTGGAGAGGAACTGAAAGTTTGGACTGCTGAGCTGAATGTTTGAATCGCCGAAGTGAATGTTTGAATCGAGCCACTGCACAACTACATTGTGAGACTATGTTTGAGTTTATAATCTGGATTTCATATCTTAAAATTAAAGTGCAGAATGTTTCAACAGCAGGATTTCAGCATTTTCTATCGAAATTGAACGCGGAATTTATGGTGTAGTGTTTGAGTTTCAGGATTTGATTGAAGAAATACACGTTTGGATTGAATGATCAAATGTTTGAATTGAAAAATGGCATGTTTGAATCGACGAAATGCATGCTTGAACTGAATGATAGGCCAGGCAATACAATGGATGCATGTTTAACTTGAAGAATGGCATTTCTGGATTGAAGAAAAGGGTGTTTGGATTGAAGAATCGAATGTTTGAAACACACAATTCCATATTTGGATTGAATGATGGAATGTTTGAATTGACCCGTTCCATTTTTGCACTGAAGGATTGAATGTTTGTATTGAAGGATCGAAAGTTTGAACCGAACAATTGCAGATTTGAATTGAAGGATCGAATGTTTGAACCGAACAATTGCAGGTTTGAATTGAAGGATCGAATATTTGAATTGGTAGTTTGAATTTTGACACTAAAAACGTGCCATACGAGTCAACAACTGAGAGCTTGTTCAGATATCCTTTCCGGTGCACTGAGTGGAAGGCCACAGCTGTCACAGGAACCCACTTTTTCCAACGCTGTCGCCAGTTCTAGCAATCCTCTTGCTCCCGTGAAGTCTACTCAAGTTTTCCATTCACAAACCACCACGCAGCAGTTTGCTAAATACCAGCCACAAGCTTTAAGCAGTTTGTTTTCCAATTGTCATGTTAATAACGTGAAAAATTCAGCCAGATTTCATTAAACACTTTACTTTTCGATCCTGATTTTTGAACTGAAAACTCGTCCGACATTCGAACTAAGCTACGGTATTTTAGTTTGTGAACTTTGATGCTTTGACATGTTGACAGCTTTCGTTTTTTTCAACCAACAAGATGCCTATACTGGCATTTACGCATGATCCTGTGCATGATTTATTTCTGTTGTACGCTTTGCAGATTTTTAAAGCTATCCTCCCTTTGCAATTGAAATATTGCGTTAGGGTACTCAAGAAAATACCGGGAATTTTGTTCTGAAAACGTCATGACAGGGTGACTCACGCGCTATTTATATTTCCTATGATGCTCTGCATGATTTATTTCTGTTGTACGCTTTGCAGATTTTTAAAGCTATCCTCACTTCGCAATTGAAATATTGCGTTACGGTACTCGAGAAAATACCAGGAATTTTGTTCTGAAAACGTCATGACAGGGTGACTCATGTGCTATTTATATTTCCTATTTATCTATTCGCACACTGGAAATAGCTTTCGATAAACGTCATGACCCAGGACATATTACACACTGTATCTGACTCACCTAACCCTTTTGCTGCGGGCCATACTCGTCGCGATAATCTTCATCACTTTCTCCGTCAAATTCATTGCCAAAAATGTCTTACGGATCAGCAGAATCGTTCCAAAGCCTCTCTAGAACATCGTCAGCTGTGTATCCACTCATTGTTTGTAAGTTTCAAGCGAAAAAAGGATGAAGTAATCACAAAATTCACCCAAAAACCACACGTGGAAATCCAAGATGGCCGATAATTTGCAGTTGACAAGAAAAACAAATCTTGTAGGTTTTTTGGTCATGTTTCTGTTACCAAATGTACGAGTCTTTACCAGGCCCTCATAAGTTTATTTATATGCAGTTTGATTGTTTTTACTATGTGCCGTATTATTCATACAAGCACTGTAACTTAGGACGTACTGAGTACGTCCTCATAGCATATGAGTAATCTGATACAGGACGTACTCAGTACGTTCCTTGTGGCAGTGAAAGGGTTAAGCTGGACAGAAGACAGTATTATTGTGGAAGACAAAAATTAAAGACTGTAGACAAAAAGCCTTGAATTCCTAAATGAACACGAAAACTTTAAGTGGAAATTGACAAACAAACCTTTATTTTTTTTTATGGAGTAGATTTCTGTTTAGGCATCAGTTCGACAAAGCCTGCAGCAGAGGTCATGTTTTAAGCCTACGCCTGTCCATATTGCAGAACACGATCTGGCCTGAGTCAATGCCAATTTCTTCGCTGCGAGCTGTCCATTTTCCACCGTTTTAACTGACGAGTGCTTCTTAGAAGTTATTCTTTCAATTTACTGCTTCAAAAGGGTTAATTTTCTTTTTGAAAACCACACATTTGAATCTAAGACATTACAACAATATGGCCACGTCAATAAAGAAGCCTTTTCAGTTCCACCGAGAGATCACTGGGACGTGACGAGCACTATAGTAATTAACTCCAGTAAATACACTAAGATATTGTATTCTGATTGGACCGTTTTTGTTTAAGACAATAAGGACAATAGCAGACAAAAATATCCCCTCCAGGAGAAAACTGAATTTGATAAATGCAAAACGAGTTAATAATTGAAAGATGCAGATTTCAGGCTACCATGAAAAAAAAAAATATGACGACGAAGATGTCGAGCCCATTTTAAGACACGCGCTGCCCTCAGGGCATCACGCGTAATAATTCTAACAAGGATTGTGATTGGCTTATTTTAGCGTGCCTTATCAGAGTACAGATGCACGCTGACGCCACATCTGTTCGTTCCGAAAATTAAGTTCGTTTTGAAAATGAGGGTGAATGCAGGGGGAAATAGAAGAATTTTTCATAAAACAAATTCACAAAACATCATAAAACAAATAGAGAAGCCTCGACTGTGCTCTGTTCTGTTGTAAAGCACTTAGGAAGTGGCTAAAGCACTCAAGAAGTAGGGAGAAACACTCGACTACGTCTCGTGTTTCCCCCTACACTTCTTTCGTACTCTAGCCGCTTCCTGCGCGTGTTTTACAACAGAATTAACAGAGCACAGTC
The DNA here is from genome assembly GCF_977016875.1 of Pavona decussata. Taxonomy (NCBI): domain Eukaryota; kingdom Metazoa; phylum Cnidaria; class Anthozoa; order Scleractinia; family Agariciidae; genus Pavona; species Pavona decussata. The sequence goes on from NW_028145488.1 coordinate 288,007, forward strand.
GAGGCTTCTTTATTTGTTAATTCAACGCTAACCTCATTTAAGTATCAGAGCCACGCAGACACGTCGATCAAGTTAAACTTAACCCAGAGAAGCAAATAATAGCAACATAAAACGTGTTCGTTATCAAGTCAATAGTAAGTTTAGATCATCAATTTCAAGCAACAATCAGACCCATCTTCATTCATAGATTAAAGTGGATATTGAATCGACGGTTGTTTGAAAGTTAAAAACGAGGCTAAAGAAAGCAAACTATACACGCTATATCCATTTTGTCGTACGCCTACCTTCGACAAATGCACCAAACGATCAGCTTCACGATCCACGGAGAAAGTTTGCCCACAGTTAAGCTCCATGAAGTTGATGCGCTCGCTACATGTTAACAATCTCGGTAAAAAAAAAAAAGGTTTTCTCACCCCATGATTGCAATATTAATAGCAAAAGTACGAGTAAATTATGTTTTAACACGAGAAGGTAGAGGAAAACCTTCTTCGCTTCCTCCTTCTCGGAATGCACGCTTTGAAGGAAGGTTTTTTTCCCAGATTGAGCTTCGTTTTCCAAATATGGAAGTGATCTGATTTGCAGGATTGGAAAGTCACGACAATGGACTTACGAAAAAAGGAAAGTGGAATTCTCGTGCCTTTCGTACTTGTTGTCATAAATTCGGTTTGTAATAGTTACTTCGTGAAAGAGATTTCCTTTCAATTCTTTTGTTTATTGGACATAATTCTTAAGATTCACATGTATCCTTAAAATATGTATTCTGTCCCATCGCTGAAAACGCAGAAAATCCGAAGCCCCGGCAAATTGATAACAATAAAAGAAAAACAAAAGGTACGGGCAAATCCTGACTCATTGAGTGCTTTCCTTTCTTGGGTATTTCAACTTCTTGATACATTTTCAGCTTGTAAAGTAACTCTGATATGTAAAGTGAAACAAATCTTCCGTCTTGTTCTGATAACGTCACTTGCACCCAAGCCTCTGATCTCGTGCGCCAGTAAATACCACTTATTAACCTCGTCCGTTCGGTCATTACAGGGAAATCTCAGACCGAGGCCTTGATGTATTGACCGAGCGATAGCAAGGTCAATACATCAAGGCCGAGGTCTGAGATTTCCCTGTGATGACCGAACGGACGAGGTTGATAAGTTATTTATTATGTGGCCTTTTTAGCGCTATTCTTAAAAACACCGGAAGTAATTTTTCACATCCGCTTGCGCGCGCAAGAGGTCGTTCACTGAACCGAAACGAACCTGGCGATGCGATCGAAACCACAAGACACAGTTTCTTTGACAATGAGACAATTTTTGTCTCTACTAGTATATTTGGTTTATTTGTTTACATTGGCGCTTTTCGCTTCTGTCAAACGTATTTTTCGTAAGAACCTGTTTCCGTTGGCGTTTTCCTACGTCGGTGCAACGTATATTTAGCTCTATTCGTTTACGTTGGCGCATTGTCGTCTGTGCAACGTATATTTGGTTATTAGTTTACGTTGGCGTTTTTCGCGTCTGTGCAACGCATATTTCCTAAAAACTTGCTTTACGTTGGCGTTTACAACGTCTGTGCAACGTATATTTGGTTATTAGTTTACGTTGGCGCTTTTCGCGTCTGTGCAAGGAATATTTCGTAAGAATTTGTTTACGTTGGCGTTTTTTCGTTACAACGTCTGTGCAACGTATATTTGGTCTTTCGATTTGCGTTGGCGCTTTTTTTACGTCTTTGCAACGTCTGCTACATATATCCAGTAAATCCGTTCTTGTTTACTATTTTGCGGTTGTGCAACGTATATTTGGCTAGTTTATTTTCGTTAGCGTTTTTTAGCCCTGTGCAATGTGTGATTTAATTAGTTCCTAGTCATTTACGTTGGCGCTTCCTGCGTCTGTGCAACGTATATTCCATTTAAATTTATTTCCGTGAGCTTTTCATATCCCCTTTCTATGTGCAATTCAATTAGTAGTTGTTGTGTGCTATACGTATATTTGGTTTTAATTAGTTTTCTTGGGCTTTTTGTTGCGTTATTTTTTGGTTTAAACTTGTTTACGTTGGCACTTTTAGCGTCGGTCCAACGCTCTTTTCGCTGGTATTTTCATTGCGCACATTTTAGTAGGCTTTTGTTTTTCCCCCGGGGGCGTTTGATGCGCACACCACCATGGCCGCCCTTGAACATTTAGTAGACACTGCCAGAGAGAATGCTGATGCCGACATCTTGCGCTACAACGCTATCCTTAGGGACTGGGCAATAATTATCAGGAGGGGGGGGGGCTGAAAAACCAGAGTTATCTAGCAAAAACATAGACAGTACCCCCCCTCCAAAACTAAAAAATTAGTTCTAAGCCCCCCTCTGTTATGTTAAAAATAACGTCGCACCCCCCCCCCCCTCCCCCACCAACACACACACACACACTCACTCCTCGCCGCCACCATTACCATAGATGCCTTTAAGTACATACCTTTTATATTGTCATGCTACTGTAAGCGTACGCTTACTTGTTGGATGTCGTCGTCTGGAACAAATAATACCTCATATGAGTGTTGAACAAAGCCATCCGTTTCGGAGTCATCTGAATCCAACTCAGAGTTGTTTTCGGAAGTGCTTGTGTGAGAATCAGAGTCGCATTCGGAATCACTGGATAGGAGTTCTGTGTCACTGTCATTGGCACTAATTCTTTCGTTGTTTCGTGTTCCAGTTTGCGAGAATTCAAGAGCACGTGCTATCAGCACGGCTTGGTTTCCAGATACAGGAAGATTGTTCTGCTCAAGGTAGATCTTAATTTGTCTTGCTGTGAGGGATTTGACTTCATTTTCTTCTTTCCAGTTAATGTCTGGAAGGGTATTGCGCTCAGCTTCCCTTTTTTGAGCTTTCAATGCAATAAACTCACGGTGTTGAACAAAACGTTTGAGAGTGATTTCATCAACCATCAACTTCTCACACACCTCCTGCAGTTCGTTGGCGCTGGAAGAGGTTAACATACCAGAATCGACTAACTTCTTGACTTGCACACTTGGAAGTTGTCGATCGATTTCTTCACTCAGACTGGTCACATTGGATGGAATATACCCGCGTGGTAAGGCTGCTGTGTCACTAAGATCAGGAACGGGAAACCAATTTGCAGGGACACCAGCTGTCCACCCTTCCTTTTCACACGAATTACATGTGGGCTCACAAGCAAACTTCAGGTATTCTAAGAAGTATTGCCCTTGTCGTACATGACCGTCCTTAAGCTTCTGAAGCTTCAAGCACATAGCATTTCCGCACATCTTTTTACGTTTATCAGCAGATGCCTTTCTCCACTGAACGAGATATTTGGCAAGAAACTGTATGATCTTCTCTTCTCTGTTTAACTTTATTTACATTTCGAATAAAACTTAAGGCCCCCACTCTGTCAAAATGAGTGATTTTACTTTGAGCCCCCCTATCTTGGCAGCAATTTTAGGTAATGCCCCCCCCCCCTCTCGTTTTTCAGCCCCCCCTCCTGATAATTATTGCACAGTCCCTTAGACAAACCAGAGGTCTTGCTGAGAATCCAGTGCTTCAACGAGTCCTTCTTAAACTCCTGGGTTCAAAGGAAGAAATCGCCATCGCTAAGGAGATTGACAAAGCTACAAAAAGTTACCCTCCCACCCCCCTGCTGCGCGGTTTTCAATCAAGAGCCCAACACAGCTTTTTTTTTTTCATTTTTTTTATTAAATTAATCAAAAACACATAGTTACTTACATTGTTCCTACCCTATTTACAATACGACGTTTACTCTACTTACAATAAAATACAATGCAATACAATACTTACACGTTACCATGCAAAACTAACATACGGTCTACAAAGGATGCGCTTACGCTACAATACAATGCAATAACTTACACTATTATCAGTTCTTACTTACTTCTTTGTTTTATTCCTATTACTTATAATTACAGCGTTACAAATTAGTATATCGCAATAACCAACAACACTACACATAACCTATTATTATACAATGCTGATGCTATCTCAATTTTGATTGGCTAAAAGCACCCCGCTAATTCTAGATGGCGCTGTGTCATCGCGTCACATCTACAGACACTGGCGTTTATGCATGTAGGTATGACGCGTTTTTGCAGACAATGGTTTTCGTCACCTGACAAGCTAGCCGGCGGTTTGAGCAAGATTGTCATGGCGGAGTCCGCTCCAAGATTCGCGTCAGTCTCAGAAGCGGATTTAGGACGCCTTGTTGACGACAAGGACGCAAAGAACACCAAACGAGCTACCAAGACAGCTCTTAGAGTTTTACAGCAGTATTTGAAGGAGAAGAAAGTTCCCGAACCGCAAACCAAAGATGGCATCAGTAACGTTCTCAAACTATTTTATGCTGAAGCTAGAAAAGTCGATGGAACTTCTTATTCCAAAAGCACTCTCAACAGCCTGAGATTTGGACTGGGCAGACACTTCAAGGCGACTCTTGGCTTCGATATAATAAACGATCCAGCATTTGCCGAGGCAAACAAAGTTTTTGGCGCCAAGTGCGTTGAACTAAAACGACAAGGGCTCGCCAAAGTCGAACACACGCCACCGATCTGCGAAGAAGATCTTAAAAAGCTGTACGAAAGCGATGTTTTTAACCAAAACAGCCCGGAAACGCTTCAAAACAAAGTTTTTTTCGAGGTTATGTTGTACTTTTGTCGCCGAGGAAGGCAAAATCTTCGTGAACTCAAAAAAGCTGATTTTTCATTCAGCACGGATGGCAAAGGTGCAAAATATGTGTGCAAAACAACAGATGAACTCACAAAGAACCGACGAGAAAATGATGAAGGATTTGAAGGAGGCGTGATGTTCGAGAAACCAGGACCACACTGTCCTGTGGCTTCATTTGAACGGTACATACAGCACCTGAATCCCTCAAACGAATTTTTGTTTCAGCGGCCGAAGAAAAACGCCGGCATATCTGATCAAGTGTGGTACGATAACATGGTTGTCGGAGAGCGTTTGCTCGGTGAAAAAATGAAAAGGATCTCTCGAGAAGCCAAACTTTCAAAGTGTTACACCAATCACTCGATCAGGGCAACGGCGGTTACAATCCTGGACAAGTCCGGGTTCGAAGCAAGGCATATCATGGCGGTGAGCGGGCACAGAAATGAATCCAGCATTCGGAGCTATAGCAGGTTTGACATTTCAACCAAGAGAAAAATGTCGGAAACCCTGACGACAGAGTGCGAGGTGAGAGGTGAGGAAGTGGCTATTAATCCGCACCAGTTATCTCCTGTTATTAGCCTTTCTCAAGAGGAATTTATTGTACAGAACTCTCATTCAGAGATAACGAAAAATTTTAATTTCTTCAACTGTAATGTCAACATTCATTAAACGCAAATCGGGAACATTTTTCATAAGACCGTACAACTTAACTTTAGAATTTTGTTCAAAAGTTTCAGTTCGATTCAGTTTTTCCTGAAACGTTTTCAGATGTTTTAAGCTTAAATCCTTTCTGTAAACCTTTTGAATTCCGCTTTACACGTTATTCACGGCTGTCATTAATAAAGATGTTTACACTGAAACGTGTCATTGCGTGGCTTACTTTGTTGTTGTTCTGTGAAATGTCTCAACGCTTGTACATTTATAATTGTATAATAAAACAATTATTGGATTCGGTTTTCGCATGATAGCGAAATTATCAAGGCCTCGGTTTGTGTTATCCGCCTCAGCCTTCGGCTTCGGCAGATAACACAAACCTCGGCCTTGATAATTCTCGCTATCATGCTCAACCTCATCCAATAATTGCTTATTATTAATTACTTACAATTGCAATACACATTTTGAAACGATCAATAAGTAAAGTAATCAAAAGCAATTCTAAAAAAAAAATACATTACTGACAATTACAATTAAGAAAACGCTGCAGCCATATTTTATATAGAGATTACTTCATGGAAAGCGCGTACGTACGGGATTTTCACACGAGTTGGTGAAGTATCTGAAATCGAACGAGTGAGCGCAGCGAACGAGTGGGATTTCTGATACAAAACCAACGAGTGTGAAAATCCCGTACAAAACGCTTTCCATGATGTAATTTGTTTATTTAATACATACTGAGATTTTTTTTATTTATCCAGCTTTAATTGGAGTAAAATATGTACAAAACTCCTGTATTAAATTCTCTTCGAAACGCTTTTTCACACAGCAAAATTTGATGTGAAAATCTCAGTATATATGAAATAATATTTTATAATACAGTACTTATATATACAAAGCAGTTTGTGTTTTTTTTTTCTTGAATTAAGGGCAGTGAAAGCGGAGCAAATGTACCCAAAGTCAAAAAACAGGCAAAATGTACAGTGGATCGAGACACACTGATAACTAAAAAAAACAAGGCTTTCTAACAAAAAGTGTTCAAAAATCCCCACACAGCTTTACAAGAGCCCAGCCATGCAGCTTTCCCAGTGGCCGCGCTAATGGCATTATTTGTTTTGCATGCGGCCGTCCTGGGCACATCGCCAAAAATTGTAGAACTAAAAAGGGATGTTAATGTTCAGCTGTTTCGTTTGTTCTAGCATGTGACTCTTGGAAAGATAAGCCAAGAAACGTTGTTTGTTTCGTTGGGAGCCCAAAGCTTTATTTTTCTTTGTTTTGTTTTGTTTTCCTCCCCATTTTGTAGTTCCTTTTTTCCCTCCTCACATCAGAGTCGCAGCCAGGCGGGTTTCTCTTATTTTAATCCGTTTCCTGGTCTTCGAACCGGATTCCTGGCTCGGCTCGGCTGTGGGTACCCCCTCCATTGCGTTCCCTCCTCGCCTGCATCTATCTCCTTGTTCCCCCTAGGTTTCCGAGCCCTCGGTTTTTTCTGCCAGGATCATTAAAGCCGCTAGCCATCCTTCCTCAGAGTTTTGGTGTAATTGGGAGGGAAAGACTCACAGCTGGGCCGGGCCACTATGCTCACTCACGGAAAAGCCGCGACGTGCTTTTTGTCACTTCTTTAAACCACGTGTTTTTGGTTTGTTCATTTCCTATTGGCCCTTCAAGTCCCTGGGGTCCTCATAAGGCTTTTTATACGCCTTGTTTGGCATATTTCGCCCTCTTTTCGCAAGTCCACTCTTAGTTTTGGGTTTGTCCAGTTTTTCCCCTCCCACCTCCCCTTCAGCGACGCTGGAAAACCCTCAGCTTACTCTGCGCGTTAAGCAAAATTTTTCGCCCATAACTTATGTTCATTAAGGCACAGAGTGGCGCCTTCCATATACGGCTATGGCACTAAGATTGCTTAACTGAAACTCGTTCCGTCCGGAGCATAACCATTCCAAAATAGGCCATTTTCATGAAGGCGTCATTTTAATACAACTACCAGAATTCATTTCGTTTTCTTTTCCAAATTCAAGTTTTGTAATCCCAGTGGAGGGCAAAGAACAGTAGCCCTAATTAGCATGAGAAAACAAAAACCAGAAGGATTCTGGTAGTTGTAGTAAAAAGACGCCAAAGTGAAATTGTCCTATTGAAATCCTGCCTCCTTGGCGTCAACTTCACTTCAAACGTTTTGTTTATTTCTTGGTTTATTTATTTATTTATTTATTTATTTATTTATTTATTTCATCATTTGTTTTTATGACTGATTTGGCGAATTTCTCGCGCGCTTATTGACTAATTTTTCAGATTGTCAAAGTAGGACTTTGAAAGCGTCCTCGGAACTGACGCTATCGGCGAAACCTGCAAGATCTTGGAGGGTAAAGTATTAAATAGCGTAGAGTAGAGTGTAGCGTGATTTGGCCTTTTCATCCACTCTACCTGCATCGTAGGTCACGCAAATGAGCTTTGGGAATGCGCACCATGGAAACAATTATTGTTTGTGGAAAGATTTGTATCATTGCTGCTAATTTGCTTCTTAAGCACTGAATCGCTCAAGTGAACACTAACATCGTGTGAGAAAACACGGAACACCCCAATCGCATCAGTGTGGCCAAGAACCAGTTGCCCTTGCCAAAACATTGCTTTGGTCTTGGGTAAACATTTGAAGAGGTTCTCAGAATGACCGAGATTGGTTCCCGAAGTAGAAGCCAAAGCTTGAGAAGTTCAGAAGGAACAACCGAGAATCAGGGAAGAATTTCGCAAGATAGTCAACAACAACGCCGTGTGTCAATAGACAGTGGTAAGAGCAGTACATCCAAGCGAATGTCACTTTCAAGACGCATCTCAGCCGCTACGTTTTTCTCCAATTTAAAGAAGCCCACAGACGCCAAAGATCAGGCTCATGATAGGAAGAATCGCTTTGAAAACACATACCGCTTGGAGCCCAAGAATCGCTTCCCAGAAGGGAAAGTGCGAACTGTGATCAAAGACGCACTGGAGACATTAAAATCTCACCAATACAGCGCAACTCATTCACCTTTTTTGGCAAAGTTGTTGAGCTCTCGACTGCTGGAAAACGTGAAACAGTTGAATATTGAGCGCTACAAAGTAGTCTGTGTGGTTACTATTGGCTCTAAGGAGTCACAAGGCTTGAGAATCGCCAGCCGGTGCTTATGGAACGACAAGTTTGATACTTCAGTTAGTGCTTGCTTGGAGGGCGAGCGTTTCTTTGCCGTAGGCACCGTGTATGGCGTCTATTTTGAATAATATTGAGTTGCGTTTACAGGAAAATTAAAACCACTTGGTGTTTTTACAGACAATACCGCTATGTATGTGAACGAAAATTCAAAAAAGGACAAGTGTAGGCGAGTGCTTCAAGAATATACTTTAACCCCCAGCAGTTATAAACTGGAAAATGTTGCGTGTTTTTACATATTTTAACAAGTTTAATCAGGCAAGTTAGGAGCAGTGAATGATGACCTTATCAACTGGTTCTGCTCGACAGGGTTCACGAGTTAAAACCCGAGTCAACACAATTTGAAACCTCATTGAAGTTATTTAACTATGTTTGAAAGCCAGGACTGATATATTCTCGGCTGGAGTGCAGCATTGTGCGATTAAAAACGCAAATTGGCCCATATGATTTTCACCAAGGCTATTACAAAGATGTTTAACAAAATTTAACACCTTTTGACTGTGAACTATAATAGTCCTATTTTAAGCCTGTAAATGCGTTTGAAAATCGCTACAAATTCATTTTACTATCGAAGCCGCATCATATAGGAAGTGAATAGTGTTTATTGTGTAGTGTTAATGAAAGAGCTAATTAATTTACTATTCGTGTAATCTGCTCTTTTGATATCAGTTCACTTTTAAAAACATCCTTGAAAGGGTGAACCAGAGAAATAGCCAGTTATAATTTTTTAGACAACACACTGACAATGTGGGATTGGATTTCAATAAAAGACCATTAGAGCCTACTAAGTATCATTACACTAAGATGTCGGAGAAGACAATTTAATGTGACTAATAATTAACATGAAGATGCATTGACGACAAAAATCGTTATCTTTAATAATCTGTAAGTAAACATATTAAGATGCTGTCAAAGTTAACTCTTCGGTTGAGTTATTAAAAACAATTATTCTTACTTATCAATGTTGTTTTTAACAAACTCTGACGCACTTAATTATTATCTTATTTTTTATACTTGCTAGCCAGCAATGAAATAGATCTTAAGACTAGCGAGCGACTTAAAAATAGACTATAGATATAATGAAGATTTTTTTCGTTAGTTTTCGAGGAGTTTATAATATTGAGTTGCCTCAACATTGGGCTTACTTAATTAAATTTCACACACGAATCGTCATAAATCACTCTGTGATAAAGATGTAAATACTTTTAAAAGAGCAATGGAGTCAACGGACTATGTAATTTTAAATGCAGTATCAGGATCTTGTTGAAACATATAAACGACACAACAACCGCCAGCTGGTTGAATGACTCCAGTCTAAATATTGTAAGTATATAATGCAAATAGATCATTCATGGTGGAAGAGTGATCCATTATACCACAAAACGCAACTCAAAGATATTGCAAAAAAATTTTCAGCCGTCATTCGCTTAAATTTTGCACGTCACTTTACAAGGCGGTGTGTTAGAAGGTCTGATTTGCATTCAGTGATCGAACGGTTTGACCTGTTTGAGCTAAACCAATAAATCTAGAATGAAAAATAATGGAATTTTCAGACAAACAGGGATTATATCAATTTGAACAGAGTCGGTCTGATCATGCGACCCTCTTCAGTTGCAAGGACAATGTATATAAGGCAACGACTCAATTATACGTTCCAGGTCAGATATTTTCTAAGAGCTTCTTGTGGACCTATTTTAATTGGTACAGAGAGACAAAAATTGTTCTTCCCAGTTTTGGAAAAAATAATTCGGAAATACGGTAAACAATATACAAACGGGACAAGATTAATCATCGTTATTAACCGGAAAGCAAGATAAGCTTCTAAGAAAATCGTGGATCGGTGGCTCTATAAATAGGTGAAGTTTATGTTTCAAGTAGCTTGTGTGGTAGGCGTAAGCGGGGGAGCGGGAGGGGAGGGTGTAGTGTTCAAGCATATTTTCGTAACTTATTGTTCAATCAGGATAAAGCTATTATTGTAATTGTTCATTTATACGTAAGCGAGGTGCGAGTTAACGGACGAGTAGTTCACTGGTTGTCATGTCACGTTCCGCGTGAGCGTACTGATTTAAGATGCTGGCCGGACGGTTTTAAAATTTTGAGAACTTATACCGGGGTTCTACAGTTGGCGAAGAGGATGAGAGATGTAGATTTCACCTAGGATTTCGTTGAGGAGACGCCGGCGAGCGGAGAGACAAGTGGAGCGAGCGAATCAAGCGGTTTTGTAAGCGTTACTGTATCTTCAGATGTTAGATGTTTAGAAGCATGTAACCCAAAGGTAGTCTCCCTTGCAGCCGTTCTGTCTCGTTACGCAACGCTGTGGGGAGAAGCGCTGCATGACGAAACAGAACGGCTGAGGCTACCCCAAAGGCGACCCAAACGGTCTAAGTCAACGATGGAAACGGTGGAGACGGGTGTTCAATTTGTACGTAACGGGAAAAGGAGTTACGAAAGGCACACAGAAGCGGGCTCTCTTATTACACGTAGCGGGAATGGATGCACAAGAAATTTATTTCACATTGCCTGGCGAAGACGCAAGCGCTTGTTTTGAGGATACACTTAAAGTACTTTATGACTACTTTATCCCAAAAGCAAACGTTCTTTTCCAGACACATTTGTTAAGACAGATTGCACAGGAAATGGATGAAATCATTGATCAGTTCGTTCGCAGGCTTCGACAACGGAGCGGCTACCTGATATTCGGGGATAACAAGGACGACCCGGAGCGTAACCATTCATGTAGCAAGAGCTTCAATTAGAAAATTAATTCTAAACAAAAGCACTCGTTTCGAAAATTAAACTTAAAAGTGTTTGTACACTAATTAATTGTACATTCGTTAAGCATTGTCTGGACATTCTTAGAGACAATTGTCCCATTCCCATTTTTTTCCCAGTGACTCAAATCCCATTTGCCCACGGCAAAAGTTTGTCAATTCCCAATTCCCATTTTACCCTTTCAGGACCCTCTCAATAATATCAATATTTAGAGCTAACTCATGGTTTATCAAGGTGGCCCTAGGGAGTCGAATTGAAATTGAGATTAATAAAACACGCAACACTCGGTTCCAACTTGACTTGACATATTCCCTGCTACTCCCAGTGGAGCATGGGTCCATGGAAACTGCAGCCCGCCATCTCGATCTGTTATGGGCTAGCTTTTCAAGCTCCCTCCAGGTGTAGCCTGCCTTGCCCACCTCATCATCTACTGTTCTCCTCCAACTGTTCCTGGGGCGACCTCGACTTCTCTTACCCTGTGGGTTACATCTCAGTGCATGCCTGGTTATATTGCTTGTTGGTTTTCTGAGGGTGTGCCCGATCCAACCCCACCTGCGCCTACTTATCTGGGTGTCGATTCTCTCCTGATCAGCTCGTTCCCACAGTTCTTCTTTCCTTATGACCTCTGGCCAGTGGATGCCCATGATGGACCTCAGGCATCTGTTGACAAAGGACTGCAGTTTTCTGGAGGTTTCTTTTGTTGCCCTCCATGTCTCTGAACCATACAGCAGGGCAGGCTTCACGTTGGTGTTGAATATCCTTAACTTGGTCTTTCTGGATATCACCTTTGATCTCCATACAGGTCCCAGTATTGCAAAAGCAGTTCCTGCCTTCCCAATCCTTGCCACTATGTCCCGATCAGACCCACCATCCTTGCTGATGTTGCTGCCAAGGTATGTGAAGTCCTCCACTTCATCGATTGCTTCCCCATCCAGCTTGATCTTATCTACATTCCTGGTCTTAACCCTCATCACCTTTGTCTTGGATTTGCTGATCCTAAGGCCCGTCTTCGCTGAGATCTTTGCAAGCCGCGTTGGCTTGCATGCCCTGATAATTATGGGAGAGGAGGGCAATGTCATCGGCGAAGTCCAGATCTTCCAGACGGGTTGTGAGGGTTTACTGTATGCCATCACGATTTGCCTCTGTCATGCACCGCATTATCCAGTCGATGGATAGCAGAAACAAAAAGGGCGACAACAGGCATCCCTGGCGCACTCCTGGTAGCATTTCAAACAGCTCAGAAAGTACTCCATTGTGGATAACTCTACAGGTGCATTTCTCATAGCTCTTCTGTATGAGAAGGATATATTTCTCAGGGATGCCATAGTGACGTAACAGTTTCCACAACACAACCCCATCAATGCCGTCAAAGGCCTTCTCATAATCCACAAATGTCACAAACACGGGAGAGTTCCACTCAAGAGACTGCTCCACAATGATCCTTAAGGTGGCTATGTGATCCGTACATGACCTGTCCTTCCGGAACCCAGCCTTTTCATCTCGCAGACGGTCATCCACCTCTGCTTTCAGTCTCTCCAGGATTATCCTGTTCAACACTTTTCCAACAGTTGATAACAGCATGATGCCTCTCCAGTTCTGGCACTCCTTCAGATCTCCCTTCTTCGGGAGCTTGATCAAATAGCCTTCTTTCCAGTCATCTGGTATTTCATTTGTTTCCGAGATCTTACCAAAGAGGTTTTAAAACATCTCAGCCGAGGTTTCCATGTCTGCCTTGATGGCTTCTGGTGGTATGCCATCTGGACCAGCTGCCGTTCCATTCTTCAGATGTCTGATGGCTCTCTTGACCTCCTCTTTACTTGGTCTGCTCTCATCAACCTCCAAAAGTGTGTTGGCAGGTGTTATGTCTGGAATCTCGCTCGGCGGTGGTCTCTTCAGGAGTTCCCTGAAGTGGTCTGCCCACCTTTTACGCTGCTCCTCCTGGTCTGTGAGCAATTCTCCACTCTTGGCTCTGACAGGTCTGTCCGGGATCTTTTTAGCACCTGCCAGTGTTCTTGTGATGGAATAGAGCTCTTTCATGTCACCCTTGCTTGCTGCTTCGTCCGCCTGTTTTGCGAGACTGTCTACAAAGTTCCGTCTGTCTTTTCTAATGCTTCGTTTGACCTCGTTGTTGGCTTCGGAGTACTTGACCTGAGCGTCTGCTTTCCTGACTCTCGTCTTGTTATGATTCAACACCTCCTTCGCCTTTTTCCTGACTTCATTCTTGTTCAGTGTATCCACACTTGCATAAGCCCTGTGCTGTTTGGACTTCCTTCCCAGAGTCTCCTCACGCGTCTCCCTTCATGCGTCTTTTATGCCCCGCCACAATTTGTTAACTACTGGTTGGTCCTTCCCATCGCTCAGGTGTTCCTCGTTTTCCTGCAGACTTGCTAGCACCTCGTACTTGTTGGAGACGGTGAGCTGGAACCTCTTCTTTGTCTCCTCCACCTTCAGCATCTCGATGTTGTATTTGTAACTGGTCTTCTTTCGGCCGGTGTTGAAGTTCTTCTGTTTCAACCGGCATCTGCCCATGAGAATGTGATGATCTGAAGCTACGTCTGCCCCCTCTTTACTCTGACATCCAACAGCGACCTTCTGAACCTCGAACAGATGTGGTCAATCTGGTTCTCAGACCAGTTATCTGGAGAAACCCAAGTCGCCTTGTGGACCTTTCAGTGTGGGAAAACACTTCCTCCGATAACAAGCATGTTAAAGGAACAAAAGTCAGCAAACAGCTCTCCGTTGTCACTCATTTCACCAAGACCATGCTTCCCCATGACTGCCTCAAAGCCTGTATTGTTGCTCCCCACCTTAGCAATGAAATCTCCAAGGAGCAGTATCAGGTCCTTCCTGGCTACTCCATCTATAACCCCCTGTAGCCTCGCATAGAACTCCGACTTTACTTCGTCATCCACATCGTTGGTTGTGGCATAGCAGTGGATAAAGGGAGCTTTGCCAACCTTAGTGTAGAACCTAGCTGTGATAATCCTGGATGATATTGGGTTCCAGCCTATGAGAGACTTGGCACTTACGGCGTCAGCATAAATCCAACTCCCTCTGTATGGGAAGCATTTGCACTGTCATGGCCAGAGTAGAGGACGGTCTGTCCAGTCGACAGTTGTATGCACCCAGACTCGAGCCACTTTGTCTCGCAGAGGCCCAAGATTGACAGGTTGTATGCGGTCATCTCCGCAGCAATATGTGTGCTCTTGCCTGCTTCGTACATAGTCCCGACGTTCCATGTACCGAACAGTGTGGTTGCCTTGGGAGTAAGTAGGGGGGTCGGCATCACGGCTTCCTTTCAGCTATCCTTGTGATGCGTCATACGGGTCCCCGAGGAGACCCCTTCTCCTCCCAAGACAGATTTGACTTTGCGCGTGTTTCCTATGGTTTCTGTAATCACTTTGTATCCACTTAGTGGGTGATTGGCCCACCAAGCTTCACCAGAGCCCCATTGGCCAGGCTTTTTAGGGTTCTTAGCAGGCCTTCATGACTACCGTAGCGGCCCGGAGGAACCAGTCCCCCGCCATACGTCACCCTGCACAGCAATCCCCTACTTACCTGAAAGGTTGTCTCAGAAAGTTTACGGGAAATTGAACGGAATCTTTTTTCCCATACGTTTCCTCTATAAATTCAAAATACAAACGGTCAAACGAAAGGCTGGTATAAATTCAACAAGAAACAGTGAAATTTTACCAAAAACAATTAAAAAATACGAAGAATAGCTATTTCCAGGCAAATGCCAACGAAAGATTAACTGAAGGTCAAATACAGTAAAATAAGGCATGATTCAATGTAAAATATCTATTGTTATCTGGAGAAAACCAATTTTCAAGTAATATATCAAACACGAGACGCATAGTTGACGGACAGACTAGTTTCCTGAGAAACAGTCCGAAGCAGAACCGGCCTGCTCTTACCAATTTTAAAACGAGAAAAAAAAACAGCGTTTGATCTGCACTAGATCATTTCTATATTAAAGCATAAATAGAAAGGAAAACGATTGAACTTTTATCCCATCGATTAGAGTATTCACCGTTAATAAAACACTTATTGCATCGCTTCCCAACACCAACGACAAATAAACTCGAAAAAACCAAAGGCAAAATAACACAAGTGTGATTTTGAACAATGTTCGTATTTTTATTTTTTAACATTATCACAAAACACAAAAAGTTTTTAAGTTCTATTCGGTCTATTGTTGTCAATATGTTAAAATCTTTTAATTTGCTAATTATCTGTATCAGTCAGTCAAAGCTTAAAAAAATGTCTAACTAACTAAATAGAAGTCATACAACGCTAATGAAACTTTCGCGACAAGCAGATAAAAATATAATTAGTATATATCACACAAGTGAATAGTACTTTTCGCGCGCGCTGATTGGCTAGCTCGGAGGTGCTAAGTCAAGTACTATTCACCTCCGAGCAGCCGAAGAGAAACAAGATGGCTTCCCGTTTCGCCACGGTTACTTAAGAGGAAATTATTTTGACAAACGAGGCGACTTTAAAAAAACATAATTGGCAGCAAAGTTTGGTTTGACGGCATTAAATGGTAACTTATTTAATCTTTTCAACCTCATATTCTAAGGCGAAAAGTGAAAATACAATCCCTTGTTTACGAAAACTGCCGAGCACTAAAATTACAATGAAACATCCAATATTTTTCAGCATGGTTTCAACAACAAGACGAATTCCACAGAAAAATTGAGGAAATGACACCGTTGGAACGAAACAACTGTCTCCAAAAGTTTTTTGTCTGAAAGAAAGCGAGACAGAACTTTCTACAATAAGAAATCGCTTACCCCGAGGCGTGCGAGATATTAAAATTTCATACCATTTGTAGGTATATTGTCAGAAGTAAAATATTTTTTGGTCCACTAGCTATTCAGCTTGTGTGGTATTCGCAGCTCGGTAAATATTTATCACTATTCACCTCCACTTCGATGAAAAACTGTTAATTATTCTCAGGCCTGAAAGGTACACGTCAACTGGCATAAATTATTGTATTGGCAAACCTGTGCTTTATAAAGAACTGACGATTTCATCATGGGTCCTGCTTTTCTACTTTTAATAGCAGTGTTGGATTTAGTAGGAATCTTCTTTGGTACACAAATGATGTTGAGCTGCTTTCAAGACAAGGCAAAGTGTCCTCTGTTTCAAGAATACAGGCGTATAGTCGCTTGCCAATTTGTTTATCAAGCCACAATTCTTGCAGCGAACACCGTAGATGCGTGGAACGGCCTCGAAAATTTTGCACACGAAAAATCACCTTGTGGTGTAATCAACCTTGCAAGAATCTCGGCAACTTTCTTCATGATCTGCAATTGCGTGGCGATGTATGTGATTCACTACCATCGTGCTGTTCTGAATGTGAAACGAGCGCTTTCTCCTAATCAAGTCATGGCCGCAGCTTTAACGGCGGGGTTTGCTATATCTGCAGCCTGGTTATGCTTCAAGTGTTTATTGCAAGACTGTGCATGTTACGCAGTTATCAAACACTGTGTTTGGTGGCTGTTGTTTGCTGCTGTGGTGTCTGTGGCTTGGTGGAAGCTCAGGTATTACAGCTATGAAGAAGAACGTGTCAGTGTCACCTCAAACGCGGCTCCTTCGGCTGGGAAAGCATGGCGGCGTTGGGTTTGTTGTGACAAGAAAGCTGTGTTCGTTGCGGCGAGTCATTTAGTCATGCTGGTTTTATTATGCCTTTTTTGTTATCAAAAACACGAAGAAACTTTAAAGCTACATGAGGGAGCTCTTTATTTGCTTGCATTAAACTTTGTCGTAGGAATAGTATTTCCTGTATGCTTCAGGGAATTGATAAAGTCGAACTACGAGGAACAAGACTGTCAGGAAACATTGGTGCATCCAGAATGCTGAACATTTGTACGTCACATCCTGCGCGTCCACACGAGAAGCGAAAGTCTTCGTACACAATGTTAACGCTTATCGGTAGCGGGTTTACCGCGCGATGTGACTTCCTGTTAGCATACATATAAATGTGGCCGCGTTTACATGGCAACGGAACTATATGACAATTATTTTTAGTTTGTATTGAGTGGTGTCATCACGACTTCCTGAAACTCATAAAAGGATACAGCTAAATGAAACAAATAGCAAAGAATATTCGTGAGTAGTGAATCAGTGATGTTGTCGGCGCTGCAAAATACCCAGTCCAATAGAGATCAAAATGACACATATTTAAACAGCTCGAATATTGCTTTGCGGCGCATTGGTTTACAATGTTGTCTATATTTAAAACTGAAATTAAAACTAAAAAAAATACTATGAGTTGAAAGGGTCTGGATCGCTTTAGGCAGGTTAAAAGTAAAACTGGGAAAAACGACAACAGTTTTGTCTTTTGAAAACATGTCTCGATACCTCTTATCTTTAAGAGCATTATATTAAGTACATACAAATGTTAATGAGAACCTAAAAACCTGTATGTAACGGAATAAATAAAGAACGTGTGAGAATGTTTGACTATCAGTAGAGTTTTAAATTAACATGGTGTACGAATTGTTGGTTAATTTAACGTAGGTTGTTGATAATGAATAGCTTCTTTTATCTTGAGCTGAAAATTTGGTGGAAGTATGATCTAGAATATTAAAACAATTTTATGAACACAAACCAGCTATGGCATTGCTTAGAATCATGTAATTGTTTCAATACGTGAGTGGCCCCATCTGTGGCTAAGATTAAGAGCTCACGAACGCGTGTGGAAAAGTGCTCTGAGGTGGTTTCGCCGACATAACAGGCAGCAGTCCACAGACAAAAATTTGTATACAACACATGAACGGATCCCGCCTAAGATAAGGTCTTTTACGCCAAACATATTGCTGATCTCAGTAAAGAGGACGAAAAAACTAATAATAAGGAAGCTTTAACCACACCTTCACTAACTGTTAATTTACACAGTCCTTCAGGGAAAGTGTATTCAGGTGGTTTAACTCTATGAATAACTCCAACTGTCTCCCTTCATTGAAAGAATCTTTATTTGGTTTATCTGAAAATTCACGTTACAATATCCACCTTGCAGCAAAATTAAACTACACTGTTATTTATGAGATTCTACATCTATTCTTGTAAACTTCACAACAAAGCGTTTACTCTCTCGGACTTTGCCAACCAAATAGAAATTAAATACTAACTAGAAAAATTCCGAAATTGTTAAACATTATTTAGAAGCTTTTATAATGATTAAGATACTGTTAATTAAATTTAGTCAGTAATATAATCAGGCCGTTTCTTGTACATGTTGTAAGATGCAATTCGTCTGATTCCCTTTCTCCTAATTATGCACTTTCTGTAACTTATATTAGTGTGATTGAATAAATAAAATTACAAAAACAAAGAAGTTCTGGGTATGCTAATTCATCGCGTATAACTACATGTTTGTATGTAATTATATACACTTAATGTATGGTCCCGAGGGAAACAGTTAGTTTTGTTTTCCCGAGAGTCCTGATGAACATCAGGACTCGAATGAAAACAAAACTAACTAGTTTCCCGAGGGACCATACATTAAGTGCTTTGTTATATATTTAGACTTTCCCTTCAACAATCACAGCAAAACAAACAAACAACTGAGAGAGCAGCAACTGCGGAATTGTATCCTGGTCGGGATACATTTGTATTTGATCAGGGACACGTGACCAAGAATCGACCCATCACAGTGCTCGTTTCGTTGAGTGAAAGTCTTGGTATGTGACAACAGAGCATATACCGTATAGCATAAATTCAAAGATTTACATGCATTGCACAACGAAAAAGAGTTTACACGAAATAGCCCCAAAACTCCTTTGATCTTACTCGTGCCGTCGAACATGGCCCGCATTGTGTTGTGGGACTGTTTCATTATGTTTCAGGTACCTCCCATCAAGCCTAGCGCTCCTGTTTTCCCGCTCTTTTAGGAAATACGTTGGCGCATGGAGACGAGGCTGGTCCTTATGATTACGCTATTGAAATAAGTAAAGAAGAGTCCTTGAGAATGATGTATTATTCAAAGTGGCACAGGCGTACTCGGAAAAAAGAAATCCGAGTGCTCCTATCAGAAGTCAAACTTAAGACCTATCGATTGCTAGTTCGGATGCTTTACCACTCCTACAAGAGTCCTTTAAATAAGAGTTTTCCGAGTATTGTAGTGTTTGTACGCGAAGCGGTACGCATCTGATATGGCTAGGTTACATTATTCGCAATATATACCATACACTACACCGAACGCATATATGTCCGCTCTTTCAAACACATACTGAGCATAGCAATCAAACCTAGAATCCCAAGCGAAAGTGCTCGCCATTCGAACACTCTGCCCTGTCTTCTGACCAATAGAGACAACACTAATAATTTTATACCTTGAAAACTGCAACGATTTTACCTGCTCCTTGATCGAGTCCGCGATCATTTTGCTCATGTATTGACAAAACTCTCGATCGTAACTGCTCGCGATCAAGCGTTCTTCGAACGCTTTCTTAATGATCTCAGTAACCTTCCAGTGCTCGAACTTCTTTTGCGGCTCCATGTGGTAGGTATTATATGTTTCTGGTTCTATAAACAGACGTTGAACTCCACTTGAAATGGTTTTCGATGGCTTAGTCGCCGTGGTAAGCCGTCTTCGTCGAGGTGATGCGTTTTCCAGTTCGGAATCTGAGATGTTGTCCCCGAACGCACTTGAAGCGGTTGTCGTTGACCGTCTCCCTCGTTGGCTTCCTCCGGGGTCTGAACGATTAGCGTTCTGCATTTCCAATTGTGCTGGATGAAGTTCATGCTCACTTGACATAGTTGTTGTCGTGTTTGAACGTCTTCTTCTATCCCTTCCTCCCAGTCTTGACTGTAATGAGTTTTCCAGCGGGCTTGCCGCTGGGTCGTCAATAAATGTTATCGCAAAGCCACCTTGGTCAAGTCTTTTTTGTCGATCCGCAAAGTGACTGGTAGAGAGTTCTTTGATCTTCTGGGCCGCGCCCCGTGCAATCACCACTGTATGAATACCTGGTGGCCCCAACTTAGGTATTGCATGAGAAGACATGCTGATTATACGGTATCGCCTGATCTAGATAAGTGTATTGTATTTGGAGATGGCACTGA
This sequence comes from Pavona decussata, assembly GCF_977016875.1. Classification (NCBI taxonomy): domain Eukaryota; kingdom Metazoa; phylum Cnidaria; class Anthozoa; order Scleractinia; family Agariciidae; genus Pavona; species Pavona decussata. The sequence goes on from NW_028145488.1 coordinate 308,346, forward strand.
GTCGCGATCAGCTGAAGCAATCGTACAGCATCACACCTGTAAGTTAACGTTTTGTTGACGGTTTGTCGAGTAATAAGAAGCCCATTGTCGACTTAGAGTGTAAGTTGCAAAACACTTTTCTTCTGTTTGAGTTGTTATTTCGTCAAGACCAGGGATGAATCGACGCCGAAATTTGCATTTGTTTAAGGGTCATTCTCTCGGGTCAAATTCAAAACTACCGACGACTCGCTGATTTGTTGCAAGAAGACAGCTTTTTAAGATAAAGTAAATAAGGCTAGACGGATACCTAAAATTGGGGCATCAAGATTTCTACATATCTGAACACGCGGCGAATAATTCTGTAGCAAACCAAGGCTTTACAGGTATCAGATTAGCCAGAATGGCTTTTGACGCTAGGTATCAGCTACTTTTAAGGCGGACAGAATTTCGAGAGAGTTTCCAAGTCTGTTCTTTAATTTTACTTTCTCTTAACTACACAATAAACCATTGCTTAACCTAAAGTAAGTCAAACCATTTAAGGAAAATGGGTCAGTCCTTTTCCTCTAAGCATAAAAGAGAAAACAGAGTTTGATTACCTTTACAGCACCGTCTGAAAACGTTTATTAAATTAGCTCATTGCGTGAAGTAAGATAAAAATAACGTCAACAAGGTTTTAACAAAGTCAACAACTTTTATTAAAATCTTGACTGGATGGTGTGTTTCACGCATCAGATGGAAACAGACTGGACAGCAAGCTCGGCATCGAAAGATCTTGAGCCCTATAAGAGCTTTACAAAGATGATCTCCAGTACTTTTGTTTGCTTTCTGCTTTTTTTTTTTTTCAAGAGAGATTAATAACATTACTCATGGTAATTATACAATAGTTACTTAAATACAGATTTCTATTGACTAAAAATATTGACTGTCGTCAAGAAACATCTCTCCCGATAACTTAATTTGCCATTCAGAACTCCCTTAGCGCTATCAGCTGTCCCGCGATATCAATTATTATAGACTGCTTGGGATATACGACAGATGAATACGATTTTCATGGAAAGTCGAATTGGGTTGAAACATAGTTCATGACCCGTAACATGTAGTTAGTACTTAGAAGAAAATGGCTTACGATCACACTGCGTGTAAAATTGAAGTTCACTAAATATTGAGGATCAAGAACAACAAAACTCTCATTCAGGTTTATTGTCATTCGGTTATTGCTCAAAATATTACTTTTGTAACGCTGTCATGTATGTATAGCACAATTGAACTTCTACTACTTGCGTTATGTTGCAAATTACTTGAAACTGAGAGCACTGCTAAAGTCGCTGATCAAACTTACGTTTCTCCTTAATGACAACTGCTATGGTTACCGAGGAAGCCGACATTTATCTTTCAAAGATGGGTATCACTGCGGAGTTCAGTATTGCTTTGTTACAAAGTTGTCAAACGCGTGTGTTGTAACAAAAAATCATGAGCAGAGATCAACGAAAAATCTCAAGATCCTTTGAGGAACGTAACATTCTTGCGTCTACAACGCGCGTGTCGCAAATTTCACAAACAGACAACGAACTCAAGCAGAAATTAGAGGCAATCGACACCTCTTACAAATTGTCAAACAAAAGGATTAGTAACGAAACACGCGAACTGAGAGGGATTCTGCACAGCCTGCAGAAAGAGCTAAAAGTCTCTAAGGGAGCTCGCGGGGAGTACATTCCATCCATATTTGAACAGCGTCAAGCTCGCTCTCGACGTATCACTGTTAGTTCTGTCCCCTCTGAAGACAGAAAGGAGGTTGGTGTTGAGAAAAGTCAACAAGGATACAGCAAGGAGAGAGAACACGATGGAAACCCAAGGCGAAGAAGCGGCAGTTTCCCTCCTTCTACTCATGCGCATGATGCAAAGACGATCAAAAATGCTGGTTCAGATGATGTTGATGTACGCAACGAGATCATACAAGAGGAAGAAAACGATGTTTTTGAAGAGCATGAGGGCCATGAAAGGGATGTCGTTTTACACGAGAAAACAAAAAGTCAGAAAACGCAGGAAATACTGTCTGATTTTAATGCTGATCGGACTAATCCCCAAACGCAAAGTAGAAAGCAATTTTTGGGGAATGAACGCAGTGAGCACGGGACAAATCGCCGCGTAAGTCAAGCGGGCAGTCAAATAATATTTGGACGTCATTCTGCTGAACAAAAACAACAACAGTGTGATGGAAGAAAATATTCATCAACCGAAAGTGCACAGTCTTTTTCTAAGGCATTTCGTGGTAGGTTTGTAGCCAGCCAAGACACAACTTTATCAAGTTCATTTCGTAAAACTTCTCGAACGCAGCGAAGCTCAGAAAGCGCAAGAGAAGTCGGATTAAATCGGCAGCGACCGAGCATTGTCGAAGAATATTGTTCAGTCCCGAACCAACGAAAGGTTAGCCTTAATGTCTCTCAGTATCCGTGGCAGAGAAAACGGAGTATCGGCAATCGAGGAGACAGTCCGTCAAGTGGACTGCAAGGGCGCCTTGACGCACATGAACCCGAAAAGTCTTTCGACGGACTGTCGGAGAACTTCGGAGGGCGAAAAGTGAGCGTTGCTAACGGAAGGGTTCGACGAATCTCGAGAGCGACAGGGCTCCCACCTTTGAAAGAGGAACAAAAAACCTCTCAGATGGTACAAGAAACGCCGACGGAAAATTGGCGGGATTTAGCGAAGTGTAGATATTTGAGGAAAGAAGAGAATGAACTTAGCATAGATGATGTATTTGACAAGAAGTAGTCGAGATAAGGTGAACTAAACAATAAGTGGACCCTACTCTACGTTATCGTTACATCTTTAGCGTTTAACCTGTGAATATGACACTCTCCTTAAGCTAATCGCTTGTAGTTTGTGGTCTTTTAATCATTATCTCTTTGACCACGGCGAATGCGGGGAAAAGCAACTGCGCGATAGATTAAACTCAACTTAACGTAGAGTCAGGCGTATGCATTCACGTGCATTGTACCTTAATAGTGCCAATGATAAGTTGAACTCGGATGTTCAAGTTTTTATATTGAAATAAAATTTTCACAGTCCATCAAGAGCGCCAGCGCGTTCCTTGTCTCGCTTCTCCATTAATTAAAGACAATAATGGCTTTGGACAATGGAAATTAAGAGGTATTAACTCCAGAATATGAAGGTTTAAGTTTGAACTAACATCTATAAATATCTTTCTGTTAACTTATTAGCATGATTATGTCAAACGTTCACATTCACTATGTACAGTGATGTCAAAACGGAGTTTTTTTGAACAAATAATCTTGACACCTGATAAAGAATTAGTTTCACAAAGAACAACAAAACCGCAATTGAATCTACAAACGCCCCCACTCTGGCTGCGCATGCGTCGGTCATAATCAGACATATCATAAAAGCTCAATCTCGTCCCCAGAGCCCGCTTTTCTTTTGGTCAGCACCCGTTCCGCTGAACAAGGGACACAAAGCCCCCGGGGGGGAGGGGAGTCCCATATATAAAAGTGACGGGGCTGATCGTTGTACCTTTTAGGGGTTAATTCCTGGTTTGGTACCCCCCTTAGGGCGCTAAAATCTAAGATTACTTCCGTTAAAGGTATGGTGGTACCTTTTAGGGTACTGAGCTGTAAAATATGAGAGAAAGCAAATGTCAGTCAACTGATTTTAAAACTCTTAGCGGCAAAAATTGTTCAGACCACGCAGTAAAACAGAATTCTGGTACGTTATAGCGGTTCTTTTAAAAATTTCCGACGATCGCCCCCGTGACTTTTATAGGAGAGTCCCCCCTCCCCCCCAGGCTTTTAAGGTGCTGCCCGGGCAAGGTGCAAAGCTTTTTGCTGACATCTTTTGTTACGGAGACGAGACAATTTTGTATACCGTACGTCATCAAATTAGCACTTGAGCGCTTATGTTACTAATATTGCAAAAAATAAAAGTCCATCTGGTCACAATTTGAGAAAAATCAAATACACGAATATCCTGAATTTGAAATAATTCATCTACTCTGACAGGTATGTTTTGAAGTCAGCTGGTAATACAGCACGATGATTGGTTCAAATTCCGTTAACCCGGATTGAAATCAACAAACCAGGTCCCGCTGAAAAAGATTCGAGGGTTAAGCCTGGTTTACACGTACGACGCAAGCATAAGCACAAGGATGTTTACACGTGCGATAAGCATAAGCCTAAGGTGACATACGCAAGCGCAGAAGCATAAAAATTTGGCGCAATCGCGCGGCCGGGCCCGCCTTCTGGTTTGATTCAAACATGGTGGCCTGACTAACTAGAATGTACGCTGACAACTTGTCACTGTTTTTCATTTTCCTTTCCTTGCGCTTGTCCTTATGCTTGCGTCGTCTCGGTTTACACGTACGACGCAACGACGCAAGCACAAGCACAAGCCAAGAGAATGGAAATCGTTCCATTCTCTTGCGCTTGCGTCGTACGTGTAAAACGGGACGACGCAAGCATAAGCACAAGGCGCTTATGCTTGCGTCGCACCGGTTTGCACGTAGGTTTCTTATGCTTATGCTTATGCTTGCGTCGTACGTGTAAACCAGGCTTTAGTACTACTAAAATATTAAAAAAAAAATTAAGAGAATTACGACAGACATACTTTTATTTGTTGTTGGTTTTTAGGTTACTTAGGTGGAGCAAGAACTGCTCACACACTTTGGAATCGATCCAGTTGTTTGAATTCTGCACTGAAACGTTACTACAAAACATGAGAGAAATCCAGCATCTCTCGCTTACAAATTTACGTGTTTCAGTTTCCCTCACTTCACAATCACACACACACAAACGGCACACTTTATGCATAACTGTGGAGTTGTACTATTGAGTTACCAAAGAATACTTGACTATTTTTTATGCCCTTTCCAAGATGGCAGACGATCAACGTTTTTACTAAAAAGAAAGAAACTGTTCAAAACACTTCACAAAATAAGAACATTCAAACCCATTCCCTTATGGATTTCTTAAATTTACACTATCGAGATGTTAGCCTTTTCAGGAAGCCCTTTTTTTACGTGAACATCGTGGCATTTCTTCATTATAAGAAAGAAGGTCGTCCCGATAAATTTCGAAAAATATTCGCCCGGACAAGAATTGTGGTCTGTTGCTGAGGCCATACAGCGAACAATGCTTAACCCTTTAAGCCCTAACGGTGATCAGCATCAAATTTCTCCTTGTAATGACAATGCTTTTTCAACCCCTGAAGTTATGAAATTTAAGGATATGATCACCCAAGACGAATTTCCTTCATATTTAAATAACTTCTCCCCAGTACTTTTATAAGAAAAGTATGGGAATAAGATAGGAGAATTTGTTCTTCGATGTTAGGGGCTAAAGGGTTAATCTTAAATGCAAGAAGTTTTATTTCAGGTATCCGTTGTTGAAGGTTATAAAAACGTTAAACGTCCGCTATCTTTTAGTGGGCAAAGACTTGTAGCCGCGCTTCCCTAGCCTGCGAGAGCCTGGAACAGGCTAACACTTTCCACTCCGCCAGGCCTATGTGCCGAAACCTTGGCTAACCCCGTCAGAAATAGTGCTGCTTGCTCGGCAACAAAATACATAACAACCATTTGTCAAAGGTTATACGTTTCTGGTTCGAAGTCCGATCACTTCGTTAGAGATAAATTGGCCATGATCACTGTTTGATGAACGAAGGTTGTTTAAAATCCCCCAAACCAGATTGGAGAGCGTTACAGACCATCACTGTTAACGGGAAAAGAAATTGCTTATCTATGATCAACCGTCATCATTCTACTATTTACAAATGGTCATTGATTTACAGATATTTACAACAGTTCTTTCTAGCCTGGCGAAGTACATGCAACGGTGACTGCCACAACAACGTTGGGAGACCTGTTCATTTCAAGGTTTGTTACATAAGGGCCGGTAAATCGGAGCGCGTTAATATAAGCATTACGGATTCGGTGTTTTTACATGCCTTTACAGAATAGAGTTAGGCTTGGGGTTCAAGATGCACCAGCTGACAATTTTAACCAACATGTCTCTGCGCTGGTTAAGTACCTTCAGGCAACTCAAAATAGTTGTCACCACACGTCTCTCTCTCCTTTGGAGATAGCAAAGTCTACGACACTTCTTACTGTAAACGGGGAACCCCAGTCACAATTTTGTATCATGGTCCGTTTTCTCTAATTTCTCCTCTGTGCCTTCCCTTTGTTCACTTTTGAGGGCCAAGAAAGACTTGGGCGCCTCTTCCGAATGCCTCCGGAGTTCACACTTAAGCTCCAGTTTATTCTGACTCTTTGTTTCATTCAAGCTAGTGCTCCGCGCACGGGTTTCTTGTTCAAGAACGCAACGCACTCCCTGATACAAATCATGTTTACGATGTCGGCCCTTAATTTCAAAACTGTCCTGCCTAGCCAAAGGATTCCTTTCCTCTCTTGAAGTCTTTCTGGCGATCTTTTTATCTTGTTTACCGAGGTGAAAATGTTCCGGCGACAACGCACGTCTTAACAGCGGTGATCCAGGTCTGGGAGAGGTCTGAGGAGTAATACTTGCTAAGTGTGGCGACGCAGGGGACCCCCGTAAGGTCAGAGGAGAAGTGCTGCGGGGTTGATGCGAGTGGCCGTGAGGATGAGAGGGGGATACTGAGGTAGGCGAAGGTGTCCTGGCTAGGGGGGACACGGGCACATGCGTCGAGGACTTTCGCCTTGGTGAGCGAACCGCTCTTAACTTTGGTATAAGACCTTGTAGAGATCCTGAAAGAAATTACATCCAAATTGAGCTACATGTAACCTGGTAAAAGTCCAAGAGCCTCCACAGACGAAGAAAATTATTTTTAATTGAATCAACGACTACTGGTGTTCGGAAATACGTTTCCACATACGAAAGGTTTAGTTGTCGATAACCTGTATGTTTTGAGGGAGCCTGGAACTTGTCTGCAATGCGCATGTGTACATCGTGCAAAAAATGGCTAAATAGACTGTAGTAATCGATGACTTACTCACAGACAAGAGAAAGTTGTCGATAACAAAACTCCCGCGTTGTTCTCGGCAACAAAGTAGTTTTCCTTTTGAAAAGGAAAACTTTTCTCTGTTGTCGACGACTTTATTTTACTTGTGAAGGAAAGTTTTGCTTTTCTCATTTAATAAAGGCTTGCTGCGACAGCGACATGATATTTCAGTTCTTTCGTTCATTGTTCGTAGTCACGCGCTATGACGTGGACAGATGTCTAAATTTGGGCCCATCCGAAATCGGCTACCACGTGCATTTGGTAGGCCACTCGGCTCGCGCTGGTTGTTCTACTTTTTGCTGTGCTACACCATGCTGACGAGAGCCAACCAGCTCGAAACAGCTGTCCACGGTTGCCGCATTCTGTTGATTCTCGGTTTGGTCTCTATCATGTCGCTGTCGTGTTAAGTTTTCTACGCAGTCCGATCAGCCTTGCAGAAATTTGTGTCATGTATTTTACACCATTTGTAGTCGATATCTTGATTCACACGCGAGATGTTGTCATCGATAAGTTTTCGTTATCGACAACTAAAAAGTTTTCGATAATACCTTGCCTCTGTCTGTGGAGGCCCTAAGAGGTTCTTCTTCAGACCCAAAACTTCAAGGTTAGAGTATCAAATCCCAGTTGCAGCTTTGTATTAATTAACAGGAACCTATGGGCGTTTGTTATAAGACCATTCCAAACGCAATACTCACTCCTTTACTTCCTACACATGACCGAAAGAGTGAGAACTGACCCAATATCCAGCTAATCTGTGTTTCCTACAAACAACACGACCACAATCTTACCAGAAATTTGAATGCGGTTGTTTTCCTGGGAGGGAGGGAAGGGTGTGTGATTACACTAGGAATACACCTCCCCCTCCCCTCCCCACCCACCACCACAACAACAATCACCCAAACTCAAGCACCTGCTATCTCAACAATAAACCTTTCATTTGGATAGTGTTGTATTAGTAAAGAGATCACCTCTATGATTGAGAAATCGCGTTTGGTTTATAAATTCGACAGACTAGTGATTATTCACTAGGCACGTTTGTTGTAGGGTTCGACTACTTCGCCCAAATTTCTTTCATTTTTTAAATTGATACACCTTTCCATTTGAAAGCTGGCTCACAGGAGCCCCTATTTGTTTCCAAAATGAGGCTCACCTGGTCGACCTAAGCCGTGCGCACTCGGCGAACTCGGCGACGAAGCCGGACTGCTACTGACGGACGACGAAGACTGATCCGAAAGCGCCCGAAAATCAAATGAAGGTGATACGAGTTTTGGCGAAGCAGGCCGCACTGCCCTCCCTTCCGGTGACGATACCATTCGTTTTAACGAGCTAGTCCGCCGAAGATTCGTCCCTGGAGAGAGTGAGTGACTTGTTCTCCGCCCGATTCGTTTCCAGAAAGGTTTCTGTTTTGCCTGTTTGTCGCCTGTTTCCGGCCCTGGAGATGGTGGCACATTAGGAGACGCAGCCGCTCTCCTTCCTCGTCTCGTGGGAATCTTTTTTCGAATTTGTTTACTCGCGGAAAGAACACGCTTTCGTCCTCCTCTTTTGATGGATGTTTTGGCGAGTTCTGTGGCGCTAAGTTTGACCTTTGCTCCGCCGCTCAGGATGAGTTCAATGACTTGCCGGTGACTGAGTCCCATAACAGACTGAAAAGAACCACACAAAACACAAGAGTTAAGAATGCTAGAAGCAACTGCAAAATAGTGGAGACACCCTCGACAAAATGAGCAGTTTCATCATAAAACGCGATACAGTTAAAAATATCCCAAAAATTTCCAAAGATAAGCCCCCGCGCCAAGTTTGAATCCAAGAAACCTCTGATGTTAAAATCCTTTCGATAACTACTCCCTCCCCCCGTCCCCCCCCCCCCCACGAATATAGGCCTCGTTAAGTCGTGAACCCAAGTATTTTGAAACACTAAATTCCCCCTCAACAAGCTCAAAGGGAGTTTTGTAGGAATAATATAACAGTTTTGCAGCATCTTTTTAATTCCTATTTTTATTTATTTATTATAATTTTTTTTCCGACCGGGATGGACAAGGTTTAGAAGGAATCTTGGCCAGCAATAAGGAGCAAGTATAACAAATTATTCCGTTATTCATACCTCATCATTGACGTGTGTGAGCAAGTCTCCTGGTCTGAGGCCAGACTCAAACGCCGCGCTGCCGTGATCCACATTCTACAGAAAAAATAGTCAAACATTACAAATCACAAAACAAAAGTATCTACGTGTGGCAAAATTTTGAAACGTGCGATGCTTTTCGAGCTTAAATACACTTAACAGAGTCGAATGAACATCAATGGCCCGTTATCTAAGTCTAACTTTGACCGTGGTTTAAGCGCTTTTCAATTGAGTGTCGCAAGTAATGTTGCATCTGCTTTGGTTTTACCTTACTGCGCTTTGTGATTGGTTGTCAATCTTCGCGCCACTTCCTCAACCAATGAAAAACAAAACCAAACCCAACGGTGACTCGCTCGTGCGCGTTTTCCCGCGCTTGGCATCGGTGACATGCATTTTGCTTCGAACTCTGATTGGTCCATTGCGTTGTAAAGGTTTGTTGTGATTGGCCAGGGTAACTGCTTTTGCTTTTTGAGATTTTGCTGCATGTTGGTCAAAACTGCTCAAACATTTGACTAAGAACCTCTACTATTCCGGCTCGGTTTTCACTGTCACGCCATTGAAAAAAAAAATCGAAACCATTCCATGAATGAAGTCAAGAAATTGACATAGTATAGAGGATAAATAAATAAGGCATCTGTCCAAGTGTCAGGTCTCTGCGGCATTCCGTACTCGAGTTATTTGACAAAATATTCCACATAAATTTATAGACCTTAGTATGGAGACGCCATGTTTGTGTCCCTCTGAGGGTCACAAACATGGCGGCCGGAAAAAGGAAAAAACATCTGGAGTTCACTTTTGCCAGAAAAGAGGTTTGTTTGCCATTGTGAAATTTCGAATGTTTAGATTAATATTTCTCCTCAAACTTGAATTGTTTAGAATGCTGAAAATCACTTGAAGAGTCATTTTTAAGATACGAAAAGGCTCTGTCACGGCCGTCCTCCTGATGTCACGCACGGTGAAAACTCGGAAATTGAAACTGTTCTATTTTCAAAAAGAAGCGCGACATCGAGCTAAGAAATTGTGAACAGGCATATTTTTAGGTAATCTTTCCTTGAATGAAGGTAAAAATTTTGTAGGCCTCCCAGTTTTGAATTCTAGAATTTGGTGACGTCACGTGAAAACCAAGAATAACATGAAATGGCTCTTAGAGTATCGGGAGGAAGATATGACACGATTTCTCAGAGCAAGAATAAAAGATACATAGGAGGAACTTGAAAAAGATGGTTGCAACCCATTTCCATCCTAGCTAATCGCAGACTAAGATGAATGATACAAGTTTCTGTGCACTAGTACGGTTGTTGTTAACAAAACTGAACCATTATTTTGACGTTTACATTCATGCAAATATGTTTTTTGGCTATTAAAAGTGACCCTAAAAATAGGTGACACTGCCCCTTTAATAACGAGGTGATATTTTGCATAAAGGAATATAACAAATAAAGCTGAAACTAACCAATACTAGGTGATGCACTCTGTAATAGTTTGTATCACCGAAGTACACTCGAATGGCCTGCAAAGTGAAGCCATACCCACGAGGACCTTTTTCGATGATGATTGGTGGACGAAGGCTGAGTGACAGCGTCTTGGCTCTTCTACGGCTGCTGGGGGACCGGGGCGGAGTCAGAGAACGCGGAGAACCGGGAGGGCTTCTGATATGGTGTCGCAATGCACGGAATTCATCGTCAGACACTGGGGACAGATAGAGATTGTAATAGAAGTGAGGCCAAAATACTGAAGAAGGATAATAGGACATTTGCGAGTCGTTGTGAACCTCATTATGAAAGCGAAGCTAACTGCATTGCTTTCATACGAAAATGAGTTTTGTTCACACATGAACGAAAACTTATTTTTGCACTTAGCCTCGTTTTCATAATGAAGTTCTAAGCAACTAGGACGTGGCCTATTAAAGGGATTATGCCGTGGTGGTTTTCCCAACAAAACTGCACTAAAACTATATACATACAAACCTAATTTATTATCAAACCCCTCCAGGGGATTTTCAGAGATAATAAGCTAACTACAAATAACAATAAACAGACAACAATAAAACTACGGGCAGAGCAAAAACTATTTACATGGACTACAGTTAACAACTGTCTTGAAATGAAACGCCTTATAAATTATCCTATAAAATCATGGATCAGCTGATGTCTCTTTTAAACGGTGGCAGAATTTAAGAGAATTATCTAACGAGTTCCAGATTTTAATAGTTCTGTATGAAAAAAAGGTTCTCTGTCAACTGGATGTTTGGAGAACATCTTGCTCACACATGAAATGACAATAACTGAATTTTTAAAGAAATTCCACTCGTTGAAAAATGTTACCAGCATCCCCGCAATCCCGAGGCCTACGATCCTACAATACTGGCCTATGCCCCTATATCCCAAAAGTTTGAACCCCTACCCTACCCCTATAACAAATAATCCTGTATATCTCGTTCTTTCACGACTAGCCTGAGTATCAGGCTTTTAGGGGGGGGGGGAGGGGGGAGGGAGAGGGTAGAGAGGAAGGGGAAAGGGAAGGCCTGATACTCAGGCTATATCACGACTTACGAGACAATTCCAGCTTGGGCACATCAGCCAACAATTTTTCAGCCATCTCGCCCGGGAAGGAACGAGTGCGTTGGACGCGTTGCCTGTCCTCAGTCTCCACAGTGAGGCTGGCCGGGCTGGACGCGGAGGGTTTGGACGGACTTTCCTCGTCAGCTGACAGCGCCAGCATCGGGATAGGGACTGGGGACAAGTCTGAGTAGGCTTTCTTTCGTAATCGTACCGTGGGGGGTGTGATAGGGGACTCCGGGCTTAGACCAAGCTCCACAGGAGTCAAAGACCTGAAGAAAAGAGACACAAGATGAGCATTAAAACCTGTTCATAAATACACCAATGAATGTTGTACCGTTAGTACTAATGACACAAATGATGGATCAGAGAATTGAAGAGAAAAAAGCAACTGAAGAGGAAGAGCTCGATCTCGGCGGGAATCGAGCCCCCGACCTCCGGAATTGATCACCGTTTCTCTACCGTTGCCTCATGTGGTCCACACGTACAAATAAAACCTTTCCAAATAACAAAACCGGCAAAGCTGGGGTTGCGTTGTATAGAGCGTATGCTGTTAATAAACCGAACAGCCACAAGATTTCTCAGTCATTTTAGCTACATTTGAAAAAAGATATTCTGCAAACGTGGAGTGGGGAGTTCAAAACTTAAATTTTTAGATCACAGAAGTGTAGTGTTGTTAATTATTAAGGTCGAAAATGACCAATTTCAAACAAAAAAGATACAGCTCTTCAAACACGGACAAACCCTTGTTCAAATTAAACATGACAAATTGACAGGCTGTGTTATACTCACTCGCTTGTTGAGTTGCCTCTGCTGCGCAATTGATCTGCACCGATACCGCTGTCACTCCGTTGCCTTCGGAAATCCTCGTCGCTCTCTCGGCTCTCCGACCGACGACATGGATTTCGTTCCTTCAACCCCCTTCTTCGGACAGTTGGAGGGGAGTTTTCCGAGCTCTGATCACTGCGCGGAGTGGACACCTCCTCACTCGAGTCTTTGCCGTCAGAAGCTTTCTTTCCTTCCTTTGGGGACACAGGGGAGGAGGGACCCGGGGAAGGTACCGGGGAGGGAATGGGCGATGCACAGATACGGGAATATCGGGGGGAACACGTGGAGAAATTACTGAACTCGCTGGAGAAGTTGCTGAATTCTTCATCGTCCTCTTCATCGTCGTCTGTTTCAAGCTCGTGGTTGTAGCGGTCTTGGCGGCCTGTTAAACAGCGGCACATCGTCGTGAACATAACGTTATGATGTCTGAACACAAACACAGCTAATAAAATATTATTGGAGGATAGCGTGCCCCTTTCAAAATTGGTTGGCTTTGAGCAGCTTCAAGCCAATTGTTAATGTGTTTGCCTTCACAGTTTCAAGTTAACGGAATAAACCCTTTGCAGCCAACGGCCAAATGGTACAAAATCCACCATGCTGCAAAGCAAGCTACTCACTGGGACATCCAGAACAAAGTGACTTCATCAAGTCAAACTTGAATGTCCTTTGTTTTGGATGTCCCAGTGCGTCGCTTACTCTCCAGCATGAAGGATTCTGTACCATGTGGCCGTGGGCTGCAAAGGGCCCGTCTGTCCTATACCTCATATAAACATTGAACGTTTTATCTCCGAGAAGATTTTTGTGAAAAACACACAAAGAAAGAAAAAAAAAAAAGAAAGAAAGAAACTGAAGTCTAATATTCTTCACCTGGTCTAAGTCTGTTATGCAAGTTACGCCTATGACGGCAAGTAATTCATGGTAAGGTACCATATAGTCACCCACATAACCGTAACCCTAACCCTCCATATAGTCACCCTTACCTTACCATGACTTCTATGCCCTTATGACCTTCTGTAGTCACTTACTGTCAAAATAACTTGTGTCATCCTCCCCATCCAACCGAGGAATAAACTCTGCTTTCTGTCTCAGTAGCGCCGTCCAGTCCAACCCAGCAAAGAATTGATGTTCCTTTACCTCGTGTGCACCTGAGGAGAGAACGAAACAATAACATCAAAAACGCCTGATCCTTGCCCAAATGAGGAGAAAACACATTAAGGTCCTTTAGGTGCACTTACCAGCGGTCCCCAGACGTACAATAGGATCCTGCTCCAGCAATCTGGTGACCAGGTCCCGCGCGTCATCTGGTGGAGCCTCGTCTTCACTGGGCCATTCTATGATACCTGCGATGAGAGAAACAAGCCACATTAGGTATACACATAGAAAGAGGAAAATCGTATTAAAGTACATGAACACACAATTGACCCACAGGAAGAGCTAATTATTGAAACAAACAGTTTTTTCAAGGTGTTTTTCAAGGCAACGCAAATTTTCATTTCAGATTACCATCCTGTTGTTCAACAAACACTCGTCTTTTAACTTTCAATTATTTTGTTGCATTTCAGTGTTTATTGTTTGTCACGGGGTTAAATGCAATAAAAGACAAAAATTAAGCAATACAAAAATGCGTTCTATGTTTACATAGAGGTGAAAGTTCAGGAGAACCGAAAATGATACGGAAACGTGCACCAAGTGTTTCTGCAAGGTCTGGAGATCATTAAAAATTTTCACCAGTGTTACAATTATTTTGAGGAAACCAAAAGGGAAAATGTTCGATTTGTATTACAAAAGTCCGTTTACGACGCTGTAAAGCGCATTTGATCACTCTGTCATAGAAATAGAAATTACTCTATATTAATGCATAATTATTATCATCACTGTCATCATCATCATTATCGTATCGTCGTCGTCGCCGTCGGCATCATCGTCATTAGGGAGTTTAATAAACGAGGACAGCAACGGTAACGAGAACGTCATTTAAAAATATAACTTCTCGTTTTTGTAACTCTTTCGCAATTATTTAAATTTGTTTAACTTGGAAAATGCTGGCGAACTCTCCAGGAACTAAATTTGTATGAACGACGTCAAAGTAAGGAAAACTAAAGAAGATTTTGCGTCATACGCCCCCGTTCTCGAGAAAACCTAAAATTTGGTCATTTCACGTTGTTGTTTTGCAGAGGACGGCAAAGAAATGTACCAAAATGTAAAACCCACGTGCAAAGCGATTGTTTTTGCTCTTTAAGCCCGCTGTTTTGTGGCGTTCTCGTTACCGTTGCCGTCCTCGTTTCTTAAACTCCCTATTGTCGTCGTCGTCGACGCCGTCGTAATCGTCATCGTCGTCGTCGTCATCGTCAACGTCGTCATGGTCATCATGGTCAACATCATCATCACCATCACCATCGTCATCGTAATCATCAAAAGGACAGCCAATTCCCAATGATCACAAAGAGTTATGAACTTTAATACACTATAAGACATCTAAATCGTTTACTTACCACTCAACGTATCGGCAAAAAGTTCTTCAGGCGTATCACCATAGAAAGGAGGTACACCAATGAGGAACTCATACAGAATAATTCCCAACGACCACCAGTCGACAGGCTTCCCATAGCCTTGCCTAAGGATCACCTCAGGCGCCAGGTAATCTGGGGTACCAAACACCTGCTGGTCTGTGAACTGCTTTGTTTCCTGCGCCAAAGAATGCTCATACATATGGGTGGTACCTTGGGGCAAGCAAAAATTAATAAATGAATAACAATGAGAATGATGTATTATTCAAAATGACACAGGTATACTCGAAAAAAAGAAATCCGAGTGCTCCTATCAGGAGTAGGACCTTCTGATTACTAGTTCGGATGCTCTACCACTGAGCTACATGTGACTCGTTGGAACTAAGGCCATTGAACAAGGTTCAAGTGACCAACATCCTGCCTACTGCTAGGATTTGAATGTCAATGTACGGCGTATGTGCAATGGGATAAATGTGATGGCATATTTTAAGCTTGGTGAATGAATGAAAATTATGTATTATTCAAAGTGACACAAGCAACAGAAGCAACATTGTACCAAAGAAAGCGCAAGGCATCAGTGGCCAATCAAAACACTCCGGATGCCACCATTCTCATTGTCACTTCGTCTTGGTCTCATTAGGGAACTTAAGCAACCACGATGGCGACGGCAACGACAACGCCACAAAACAATCGCTCTGCACGTGCGTTATATGTTTTTGTACAATGCTTTGCTGCCATCCAGCAAAACAACAACGTGAAATGACCAAATTGGAGGTTTTGTGGAGAACGGGAGCACACAAAGGTGAATTTTTCATCCTCCTTCCTTACTTGAACGCCGTTCCTATCAATATAATTCCCGGATACCCACATAGTACAAATTGAACAAATTGAAATACACGCGAAGTTGTAGAAGTAACGCAAAGTTTTATTTTCATGTGACGTTTTTGTTGCCGTTGCCGTCGTCGTTACTTAAGTTCCCTATTAAGGATATAATAAGCTTAGGATAAAGTAAGCCTTTACTATTAATATTCCTTGAAAAGAAGAGAAACACTTACTGTTGATGAGTCCAACTTTTGACAAACCAAAATCAGTCAGTTTAATGTGCCCCATAGATGTAATCAACAGACTGCAAGCCAAAGAAAGTATCAGAAACTGTACATTTACTGTAAGTTTGGACATGCTCTGGGATTATGAGCCCTCCTTCACCAACTTTCATCGTCATTCCTAGTCATTCTTCTAATAGACACTTCTCCAAAATGGCGGCCGAAAATTCAAATAAGTTAAAATTAAAAACGTATACCAGCACTAGAAAGAGCACTTTTACTTTAGTAACCCTGCAAAGTTTCAGCATATCAGGTGTAATATCAGCTGTGAAAATGTAAGTTGAAAAATGAAAAATTTACAGACGTTTGTATGACTGGGGATATGATGCATACCACCAGTCACAAACGTCTGTAAATTTGTCAACTTTTCTTACTGTACCTTTTATGTTTTTAGCTCATATCAATTTTTTTCCCTTTTTGGTTTTGATCACTTTTGGTTCAATTTCGGCGCTTTCCTGAAGTTTTGGGGAAATTCTGAAATCCAAGATGGTAGATCCAAGATGGCTGCCATTTTGCAATCCTGACGTAATTACGACGTCATAGCCGTCATCATTCCCCGTTGCGGACCTTAAAGGACACACCTTTGGACGTACCATCTATCCTCCAAGTCTCGTGTTATAGCTTTTACACTTGCGAAATTATGGAGAGGAAACGGAATCCCCCCCCCCCTCCCCCCATACATACCAGAAGACAAAAAAAGCCCCGTCTAGATAGGGTGAAGTACGATCCCAAACCACTTGACAATGAGGATGACTTGTATGTCATCAACGGCAATTAATTTCTGGCCATGAACGCTTATCTAGACTATCACAATCAGCATATTTATTTTATGACAGCCACAATGTGCTCTGAACGTCTGTAACTGAAATATTAACTCCCAGTAATACCTCTTAAAAATGAGACAATGATTCTGAAACTCACTTGTCAGGCTTGACATCACGGTGTATGATTCCATAGCTGTGTAAATACTCAACAGCAAGCAGTGTCTCCGCTATGTATGACCTGATGAAAAACATTGATTAACACTTAACTGCTTAATGAATGGGAGCTAGTACTGTTGTTGTGCCATTCTCCGTTGAGTGATCCAGATTATCCTTAGCTGCACAGACAATTAGTTTGCTGTGTTAAAACTTTCGCTGTAACTCCCTGAACATTAGCCTCCCACGCAGTCGTTTTTAGGGGACTCGTATTACCTCCTCCCCACAAACGCCTGCTTACCCAAGCGCCACATTCCTTTCCGCCGCTAAGCCAATCACAGTGAACCTTCTAAAATCTGGAAGGTTGACCTTGACCTCAGAACGCCTCTCGCAGGAACAGTGAAAAATATCACAACGGAGACAGAACTTGACCGAGCTTACGTGAACTTTTAGCACCGTGTGCCCTACGTTCAAAATTTCTCGTGTAAATGCCTATTAACTGACTGCAATAAAAATTTTCGTGACGGGAAATAGCGATATTTTCGTCAATTTGCCGACTGGTTACGCAAAGTCGCTTTAATATTTATCAAGCTTTGCCTTCAATCTTGTCGACCTTGTCGGTGTGGCGGAAACCGAAATATTACCCGATATGTCGGTAAACTTTAAAGATTTTGCAAATGAAACTCGCTTTGCTGTTGCAATTTGTTCGGGGGCATGTGCGACATTTTCCACAAGGACCACAAGTTGATCGGCTCTTTGTCGTTTAACTTTCCGTTAAATAGTCTTTAATGGACCGATAAATACTGCAGATCTCCCCTTGATACCTTCTACATTCTTCTTTGCTTTCTCGAATCGAGTTCGTCTGTCGTAGCACTTCGTACAAACAAACAAATCTGCTCCAGAGTTTCCTCACCCGTAAGAGGCGATATCTTCACCGATTGTCAACTCGATCAGGCGGGGAAGATCGATTACACTTTCCCGAAGATTTTGACACTCCAAGCAGTGTCAAAACGTCGCACAAGAAGCGCTTGTATTCACATTCGATATTTGTTTTGGTGTTTCAGCCATGACCAGCCATTCCAGAAGTGAAAAAATATATATATTCCAACTTAACTCCCGCATCTCTCAAGACTGTAACAGAGACTGTAAACACTGTACAAAGCTCGCGGGAAACGGAAGCGACCATTGCAACCAGCAATTTGATTTGATGTCATTAAACAATGCCTCGATGGTAATTGGCTAGGGTGCTTGGGGAGTAAACAATGGGAAAGGAATGTGGCGCTTGGGTAAGCAGGCGTTTGTGGGGAAGAGGTAATACGATTCCCCTAAAAACGACTGCGTGGGAGGCTACCTGAACATAAGCAAAGCTGCAAGTACAGCTAACACATAGCCATCTCACAATGCCTGCAAAAAGTTGGTCAAAATCCCATCTTTGGCAAGACAGTAAACACTTTTAGATTCTGATGATTATTGCTTCGAAAGCGAACAAAACTTTGAAATTCTCACCGTTCATTCTTTGAAACAAGAATAGGCCATTGCTGTGAACCTCATTATGAAAGCGAGGCAAACGCTTTTCATATGCAAATTAGTTCTGTCCGCATATTAATTAAAACTAATTTTCATAATAAAAACTTTGCAATTAGCATCGCTTTCATAATGAGATTCACAGCAACTCGGAAATGGCCTGTTCAACTTCAGGAAATTTCACCTACATTTAACATTTAAAGCGAGTTGGAATAATTACGACGCTTGAAATTATATCTTCGCGTTACTTGCACTTCTTCGCGATTATTCCAATTCATTCAACTTGTACAATGTGGCCGACCTAATATGGAACAGAATTGGTAGGAACGGCATCCAAGTTGAGACAGAGAATGAACAATTTACCGTCATGTGCTCACGTTCTCCACAAAACCTTAAATTTAGTAACTTCACGTTGTTGTTTTGCAAAGGAAGGCGAAGAAATGTACCAAAATTTATAACGGACGTGAAGTGCATTGCTTTCCTCGTTAAATGTTATTGTTTTATGACGTTCTCGTTGCCATCTTCGTCGTATCTGCTTCAACTCCCTTATGCGTCAAACACAGCAGCCAATGGGCCTTTAACTTATACAGTGATAACAAAAGGCAATGTAATGCCAAACTTGGCTATTTCCTTTGCCACTAACTATACCTGGCCTTACAAAATATTTAGTTCTTTAGCGTAATCAAAATGTTTTTCGACTTTTACTGTAACTCATAAGTTTTGTATTATTTTGTTTACGTTTGCAAGTGGTATTGTAAATAAAGTTAGTAGTGAAGGTAACCCGTATTGTAAGTAATCTAAGCAATTGTATGTTTGAAGCGATACGTATTGAATTATAGGTAGACTATTGTATTGTCAGTACTGTATACCTGTATTGAAAGTAATGTACGTATTGTATCGTAAGTAGAAGATTGTATTGTTAGTAGTGTAAGTAGCCCGTATTTTCAAAAACTCATTAACAATTCATAAGCCCATTGACCTATCAAATGGTTGATAAAACCCGATCAAACCTCCTCCTTATTAGTATGCGATGTTTAATGGTTTTTTCCTATGCTAATTTCCAACGTTGACAAAAGCATCATTTTTATGAACTCTCTTAACACACGCCTTTCCAGGAATGATTTTGAAGCCGTTCAAAAAACTCACAGAACGTATTTTATCGGGTCTAAAACCACTCGGCTGCGCCTCGTGGTTTTAAATCCCGATAAAACACTGCTGCTCGTGTTTTAAACACTACATAACTTGAGTAATGTAAGCATTGTGGTTTGCAAATTAAAAAACAAAAACAACAACAACTATACCTGGCCAAATCCATGGGAAGAGGACCCATATTCTTGAGCAGCGAGGCACAGTCCCCTCCCTCAACATACTCCATCACCATACATAAATGCTTCTTTGTCTCAAAACTGCACCACATTCCAACCACAAACGGATTCTCAGCAAATGTCAAGATGTCCCTTTCGGCGAACACTTGCTGCACCTTAGGGAAAGGTCAACCAAATATCAGACCGTTAGACCAGTTAAGTGAGTTCTTTGTTGAGATCAATCTTTATGTCCATAATAATAATAATAATAATAATAATAATAATAATAATGGTTTATTAACAGATCCACTGGGTGGCTCTTCCCTGTTAAATTACAATAATTACAATTACAAAATAAATCAAATTAAATTAAATTAAGTTATTTACAAATTATACAGCAGAAACAGGATTAACGGAAACCAATTACAGTAAAACTAACTAATGGCTTTGTACTCTGTTTCTTAAAAAATTCCTTGAGAGTCTTAAAAAGGTTCTGTTCCATTACTTCTAATCTCTTCAGGGAGACCTACAGACAGACAGGCAGACAGACAGACCTGTCCTGTCCTGTCCAGAGTACAAATCCTTTATCTTGATGCCCAGGTTGTTATTGGGCTTGACATGTTGCTCTGTGTGTTTTGGAGGGTCTCTGATTGTTGACCTCATCAAAAACTAACTTTTCACAAAAACTGCCATGATGCAGCTTTCCTCTCCAAATATAATTGGTTAATTGGCTGATAGCAGGCCTACCCCTACATACATGTACACATACAATGTGTGTAGTTGTAATATCTGCTTAAAATGATCGTTTTCCAGCCCAGCTTGTTCAAGGCTGCTGCCTAAAAGGAACCCGGTAGCCTGGGACGCCCACGAAAATACTTTGGGTGCCTAGGTTTTTTGCAGCAGCAACTAACACTTCACATGTTGAGCTCCTAACTTCTCCGCTTTTGCCCTTGTGGGCTCCTTGACATTTTCTCGTGTAAATGTCGACTTTAATTAATTTGCTTACGCAGCACCAGCAGTCTTCTTGTATGTGTTGTGGTTTAACCTTTTTTTATTTAAAAATTTTCAAACTAGTTTAATTGTTATTTTCCTTTCCTTTCCCTGTTGTCAGCAGACTCTACCTGATTTCTGTGAAGCATCAGTTGTTTATTCATCTTCTTCATAGCGAACCGCATCTGTGTTTGCTTGTGTCTCACCAAATAAACAGCACTGAAATGAGATCATAAAGGACAATCAATCAACTTTATCACAAACCACAAACACAAGTATTCAGAACATGTCAGTTGCAAAACTTTATACTTTAGTGTAAATGTTTCTAGTCCGTGGCACCAAATGTGTACAAGAGTATTCCATGCAATAAGACTAATACTTCAAATGTTGTTTTCTGTTTTTTGATCTGTTATCATTCTTAGATGTTTAACTAAATGTACTCTTATTCGAATTTGTTTAAGTCGCAGAAAAGTTTAGGACACAGAACCTTATCTCTAGAATTTGAGGTGCTGTTGGCTTTCTGAAAATCTTAACTTTTTTACCCCCTACGTTAACAATATTTTTCATCCCCTTAAATAGAAAAGGTTTTATAATTTTTTTCAAAGTCACTAAGATTCACGGAGACAAAACACCAGATAAAAGGTCAGCTTTTGTTCACGATTCAATACAAATTTCTGATTTTCTGATATTCACCAAAAAAAATTAATGTACTTTGAGATACGAAAAAAACTATCTTCTGCCTTCTCACCCATAAGCTCCATTGCTAATAAGCTTTATGTATTCAAAATCATCTTCAGTTGGTTTTTCAAACACCGCAGGCGTGGTACTGTCATCTCTCTGAGGAAAAGAAATAACGAGTTACATCAATAAATTATAGTCAGCAGATGAGCTGCTCTTGACCAAGGTAAATTTGAGGAAAATGTTTAAGTATTACGTAACCCTAAACTATTACTTTGATGTTGCTGATCGTTGTTTAATAATTAATGTTGTTGTCTTGCAATGAAGTCATAAGTCTTTATGTCAGAGTATTTTCAATATCATACATGTAATTATCTTCTTCAAGGTGAATAATAATTAAGGGATGATCTTTAAAACGTCTACAACAACAGCCTTCACATGTGAATGTCCAAAGCTTGGTGACTGCTTGATAAAGGAAAAATCTATCTACAGTGCATCCCTGCCAGACTAGTCAAGGGAACTAATTGTTTATTTTTTTTTTTGTTTTTTTTTTTTGTTTTTTTTCACCAAAATTCACAAATCATTTCCTAATCAATATTGCAAGCAGACAAGACACACCCCAGATTTGGAATACATGTACATATATAACAAATCGACGGCAGTTTTCTCTGGTCTATACTCTTATAGACCATAAAATGACGTCAAAAAATGTTCAAAACTCAAGTGGAAAAGTTTTGGACATTTTATGGCGTCATTTTATGGTCTATAAGAGTATAGACCATAGAAAATTGCCGTCAATTTGTTTTTTACAATAACATGGAAAACGGACGAGTGGAATTGGCTATTTTTTTTCGTTGAGAAAGCCCGCTCTACATCTGATGTCATTTTTATTGTCTGTACTCTTATAGACAATAGCTACGAGCCAATCAGCGTATGGGAATTTGGACAGTTATTGTTACATATACCAGGTAAAAAAAAGTATGATGCATACCCAGTTTTTTACAGTTATGCTGCATTTTACATGTAGTAGGGATAGAAAAAGAAGCCAAAATTTCCATGTCAGTTACCCTCCTGAGTCTCGTCTCGAGAGACAAGACTCGCGTCTCTCAATAGGAGACACTCATCTCTCGAAACGAAACTCTCGTCTCTCGAGAAACAAGACGTGACTGCTTACTTACTCTTGAGCGGTACTGTAACATGAAAATAACTAATCAACAACATACACTGTTCATGTATTGTGTTGAGGCTGTTGGGATCTCTCGATCTGGTGCTTGCTTACAATGCAATGGAAATAAACAAATAAATAACATGCACATTTCACCTCTGGTGACTTTGGTCCAGGCTCCTCTGCTTGTACAAGTCCAAGTTTGACTTTAACATAACTGGTGATGTCGGTTTTATCGGGAACCTTCTCAAGAACTCTACCTTCTTCCTCTAGCTGATTATAAAAATCCTCAGGGCTAAATTCCTGTAAATAAATTTATATTTAAAATTGAGTAACTGGTTCCTAATATTAATTTCTAGACTTCCTGTCAGGTACTCTTGTCAGTCAGTAAGTAGTCAATCAGACAGCTAACCAACAAGCAAGTCAGTCACTTAGTTGGCCAGCCAGTCAGTCACCAATCGGCCAGTCAGTCAGTTATCCATTAAGTCTGCCAGCCAGTCAGTCCATCAGTCAGTCAGTCTGCCCATCTGTCCATCCCCCGGCCACCTGGCTGGCCAGTCAGTCAGTCAGTCAGTAACAAATGTGCCATCCAGTCAGCCAGCTTGTCAAACTGTTTGTCTATGAAAAGTCTGTCAGCCAGAGTCAGTAACATTTATTGCTAGCCAGCCAGTCAGTCTGACTAACAATTTTATTTCCAAAGTCTCTCTTTTTGCCATTCCTGGAGCACCCTAGAGGAAAGGAAATAAGGGACCCTGGGATTTAGGTTGAATTACTAAGCCAGTAATTGTCCTTATTCCCTTATGATATATAGGAACTCAACTGACGATTATTAGTTTTGTTCAACTTACAAGACATTCCAAGAGCCGTGCAGGCCTGGACATGATCATCAGCAGCTTCCTAACAATCTTCTTAACAGGTGAAATATCCAAATCTGTTTTCTGGTGAGCCTACAGTTGAACAAACGTATGAATCAACGAAATGAAGGTAGTGAAATGCAACTAACATCCGCACAATTTATTCCTGACTTCACACTCAACACCAAAACCAGCAAAACAAGAACACTTATAAATTACAACCTTAGAAGGCAGTGCTTAGAAATTAAATGATGATTAAAGCAACAAGTTAGAAATAGGGAATGATGTATTGTTCAGTAAGTGACACAGGTATACTCGGAAAAAAATCCGAGTGCTCCTATCAGGAGTCGAACCTAAGACCCTCCAATAACTAGTCCGGATGCTCTACCACTGAGCTACAGGAGACTCATGGGAGCTAAGGCCATTAAACTAGGTTCATGGGACAAACATCCTGGATACTGGTAGGATTGGAATGTCATGTGTGGCATATGCACGATGGAATAAATGTGATGGAATATTCCATCACATTTATTCCAAGTTAGAAATATTTTCCACTTTAAGAAGGCTTTTATTTGAGCATTCCCCTTTTACTAACCAACCAGCTCTTGGCTGCATTTGATTCTCACCTCAAACAGCAGTCTATCAAGCCTTTCGGACAGGTCATAGAAATACAGACTGGTCAAAGCACCATCCTGGGACTGTTTCAGAAGATCACGAGCTGCTTCGATAATCTGTACATCAACAAACAAATAAAAATGGCTGTTAATATTAATGTACAAAGTACAATGAATTATTTGACATTAAACTATTTGACAGTATTAAAAAATTGGTCCTTAGCTAGCATCTTCTAAAAACTCTCTTTGAAATAACATGTTAGACTTGCTTTACAAGGTTCATGTGTACATTGCATGCGAATTTGAACCACGATATTTACAGTTTTTAGGGCTTTGCGCGTGACGTGAACAGTAGTAACTTACATGTACTTTTGAGCAGTACTATAGGGCAATGAATTTCAAGATTCTTAAGACTAATGAATTCCTTGAAACTTATTTCAAATTTGGTATTTTTTCCATTTGAATGTCAAAAAGTGGCAGTAATTGTGGAGAAGATTCAACCTTCTATATTTCTTTTTTAATAAAATGGGGCGAATATTTGAGCAGGGGTGAAGATTAAGAAAATATAACTAGAAGCATATGATTTTGATCTTTGAAATGACTAACCATAAAACATTTCTTTCTTAGTCACAAAGTGTACAGAAACATACAGGTAACAAGGTGCTGGTCTCAAGTCAGCTAGCAATTTTTAGAACACAACAAAATTATATGGGAGCAAACCTGATTCCAAACAAAGTTCAAAACTCCATCACAGTAGCTATGATTGAGAGTTTTTTCTTCTGAGAATTCTTGTACTAACTCCTAAAAATACACAGACAATGCTGACATTTAACAATGGTCTTGTTAGAACTATTGTTTATTATACAGTGTGTACTTTTGATTAAGCTGTATCCTTTGGAAAAGCACTCAGGTTTTTAATTTTCTCTGTGTAAGAAAAAAGTTCACTTTCTATACACTCTATATAACTGACTTCTTAGTGCATAACTACATTTACAAATTTCCCAACTGTTCTTCTCTTTTACAACCTGTTCTTAGTTTTAGACTTGCTATTGGCCCCGGGGAAGGGGGGGGGGGGGTGGACTCCCATATGAAACAGATGGGGATGCTCGTCATCTCGCTTAGGGGTGTAAATTTTGGATTTTGATCTTGCTTAGGGTGTTCCGGGCAAAGCGCCAATATTTTAAGCCGCCAAGGTCTCGTTTAGGGTTCCGTGAAGAAACACAGAATTACGCGAAGAGAAACAGAAGTCAAATTTTCTTTTTAACTTGTTTTGTTTACCGCATTAGGGGTCAAAATTTCCTTAAGCCATGCCCAGATTGGTCTCCTTTAGGGGTCACAAAAAGCTTGAGCCACGCCCAGATGGTCTCCTTTAGGGGTTAAATTCAAAATTTCCGACGAGCATCCCCGTCTGTTCCATATGGGAGTCCCCCCCCCCCCCCCCCCCGGGCTATTTGCCATGTACTGTTCTGAATTTTTTTTCTGGCTACAAGATACATGTAGCTACATGTATTCACATTCGTGCAGACATTCATGTAAACAAAGCAATACCACTTTAATTTACTATTAACAACAGTTATAAGTTCTTACATTCAAGTTCTCCTCCATCTGGGTGATAGCCTGCCAATAACCAAAACAAAATCATCAAGAGAGCAGTTTTCAATAGACCATTTCTGAGTTGCTTTGAACCTCATTATGAAAGCGAGGCTAAGTGCACAGTTTTTGTTATAAAAATTAGTTTTCATTCATATGCAAACAAAACTAATTTTCATACAAAAAGTTTTGCACTTAGCCTCGCTTTCATAGCGAGGTTCACAGCAACTTGGAAATGGCTTATTGAGTGTCGTAAAACCAAAACCAAATGAAAGTAATTATTTGGCCAATCAGCACATAACAATGAACCAACAAGAATTCAAAGCAAATACATGTATGTGGCATAAAGCACAGGAAAACTGACTTGCGTTCAAGGTAAGATTGGTTTTTGATTTGTCCCTCATTGGTTCAGAATGTAGCACGAGTTTTGTCAACCAATCACAGAGCACAGTAAAGCAAAACCAAAGCAAAGGCAAGATTACTTTTGACACTCAATTGAAAACTGCTCTAAATTGCAGTTATGTGCAAAATGCATTTGGTAATACATGATCCCATGTTATAATAAAATAATCATCAAAAGTATGCTACCTTTCAGTTACTAGTCACTATAAAAATACCAGACTGATACACAATGATCATTGTAAAGAATCCTACAGAAAGTACTGTAATAAGGCTGCCCAGAAAATGTTTTCAATCAAACCACAGGTTTAACTAGTAGTATAAAGCACTTAATAATATGCATTAGGTACATAACAGTGGGAACAGTTTTTATCATGGCTCTAGAGCTTGAAGACCATTATTTTTAATGAATCTGAAACCATGTTTAAATAGTAAGAGTTCATAATCGTCATCATTGTCATCATTTCAAAGTCATATCAATTATATTGAAAACTGTGATTACTTCCTTTCCATAAATTAATAAACAATCAGATGTTCTGAAAACAGACCTCCAAACCTTTCACAAGTGTCGATCTTTCATGACTCAGTTATTGGTTCTAGCCTTTGTTTTTCCTTTTCTTTTCTTTTTTCCTCAAAGAATTGTCCTCATGAATTCAGGCTTTAGTTTAAAGCTGTTGATGTAACTTGCAATGCACTAATAATAAAAATTTCTTACCCTTGGAAATCTTTCTCTGTAAAGGTTATTTAACAACTGAAGTTCATCCTCTGGGATAACCACTGATCTTCCAGGACTGTAGGGAGAAAAATAATAATTTAATTACCGAAACTCACAATCATTAAATGGATGTAGACAAGTACTGGGGTCAAAGTCAGGCAATGAATTTTATGTCTTGGCTGTGTAAGTATTATGGCCTTGATCAATCTCGTCAGTCATTACACAGGGTGACTTTTTAATACCAGCCAAATTGAAATACTTTGTCGCAAAACCTGGCCTCAAAACCACCAACTCTCCAATCTTCCGACTGTTCAATCAAAAGTTCAATGTACTTCTCAAGCCTCCATGGATATTAACGTAGACATAGCCTTTACTTGAGTTTGGCTCAACTGCAGTGTGAGTTTGTGTAGCAAGCTTTTCTTACCTTAGGCTTCTTGACCTCTGTCTTGGCTTGGGTGACTTACGACCTCCACTGTCATCATCTTGATCACTTTCAGCGCTGAAGAGAGAGCAAAAATAACAGTTCAAGAACCAGGTTTTCTTACTTAAGTGCCCATCCTCAAATATGCGCTCCCATGGTGCCATAAAGGTGAAACAGTAGGCTAGTAAACAAACTATCTGCTAGTAAACGAACAAGCCTTGGCATAATGACCAGTGGAACTAATTGTCATACTTCTTTTTAAGAGCTACATGTACATGTACTGAAGTCTGTGATACAAATTTATGCTGTTACCTGAAATGTTGCCCATAGTTATACTCATCATTGTAAGGCAACCCAATCTGCAACTGTAATCACAACAAGATGATTATTACATAAATAATTAAAAGCACACTGAATGTTACTTTTTAAACCATGCTTAACATAATTATATATATAAAAGAAACATTTTTCTCTGTACCACTATACGTGTATTACTTCATGTCTGCACTACTATACATTACTGAACCTAGACTGGGTGTAGATGGAAAATGTGGGTTAATTTAAAGAGGATGAGTTGACCAGGTCTACACGGTTTTTCAGCAGGAAAAATCAAGAAAAGTCAAGTCTTCTGGTTTCTGGAAGTTGCTTTCTTTGGCTTCCACCTTTTAACATGTATTTCTATCCTTGCTAGCAAGTGTTGGGTCCATTTTGTAAGCCTAATGGAAGCTAGGGACAGAATGACCATCAATTTTAAAATCTGCCAGCTGGGCCCTAATCCACACCTCTCTCTCTTACAGTTGTATCTCTTGTCCAACCCAGCTCCACTCCCCTTAACCCAAGTTCTCACTTGGCCCTGCTAGCAGTACATTGAACATCATTATTTGTCAATTAACAGTCTATTCAATGGAAAATGATCATCCTTTCACAAGGTTCGCACACTTTTTCAGGAACAATTTTCCAGTTTTTCTAATTTTTCCAGGGATCACAAAGTTTTTTCCAGGACCCATAATGCACATAAATTAAGAATTTTTAAGTTGTTAGATGTTTCCATCTGGCTGGTCCTCAATGTCTTTCAAGAAAACTTAATTACTTGAGTTCAGAGATTTCCAGGATTTTTTCAGACCCTCATAACATTTTTGAAGGACTCTCTAGTCGTGGAAAATACTTCTGTCAAGTACTTTCCTGGAACCTAACGAACCCTGTTTCACCTTGGGCAATGTTTTATTTGTTTAATATTAACTTTATTTTATTAATTTTTGTTTTTGTAATAGCAAAAGAAAGAGAGAAAAAAACATAGAATTGAGAACTGCTTTTACACTGTACATACAGTGTTTTCAGCAAATTTTCACCTGGAACTGATAATTGCCCATGCACTAGAAACAACAAGATGCCTGCTATACTGGCATTAGGCATGATGCTGGGGCTGATTCATTTATTCCAACTGTATGCTTCGCCGATTGATAAAACTATCCTTGCTAATGGAATAGTTTGAGTCACGAAGATCGCGTTACGTTGTTTCCCTTGTGTTACGCGATTCAGACTATCACCGAAAATTTGTGAAATTCCATCACGATAACATAAGCTTCTCAATGACCTCTTTTCAGTCTCGTGTCGTGGTCTAAGACTGTCAAACAAAGCACGATTCCTTCACCAGGAATTCACCAATTTCCATCATTTTACATGTCAGGTGCTTCGTAGAAGTTATTCTTTCGATTCACCGCTTCAAAATGGTGAAATTTCCGTTTGAAAACGGCACACTTGAGTCCACAACATGTCAACAATATGGCGCAACAATTTAATCTGTTTTTAATAAATATATCAAATGATGTGTTGACGTCAGACAGGTAGGGGTGAGTGGGTCCCCTCCCTCGCGATATAAGCGACAAGAATGGATTTTGATTGGCCTGCTGTTGTTGAAGACAATCAGAACAATACATCCCGAGTAGGAGAGGGGAGAGTTTAATGAATAAATTAATGTACACATTTGTGGCTACGACGAAGAAAAAAAAAAAAGAAATCGACCCGTTTTTAGACACGGTATGCCCCCTCAGGGCATCCCGCGTAATTAACTTACACTGTAACTCTTATTAAGAAAACAACAGCAAGAAACTGTACCTGATGAAGTTTTTCTTGTGATGATGCCAAGGACTAAAACAAAAAAAGTAAAATAATACAATTTTATTGGACAAGTATATAATTCTTTAGTGCCACTCACCACTAAAGTTAATATCAAATTAATAATTATTATTATTATTACAACTGTAGTAATAAGATTTTTAATTGGGACATCATCTTACAGTCAACTAGTCTATTCTAACCTAGTTACATGTGGTTAACAACTGATCTTCAATACATGTATCTCATCCTGAACTAATGTCTTTTAGTAATGTATACAAAATGATTGGGGCCTCATGTTACATCTGACTGGGAAGGAGTTGGTAAATCACATAGTTATTACATAAAAAATTAGTTATACGTTTCTGAAGCCACTTGTCCCTCATATATAACATGAATGCATTCTATGTTGTTCAGACATTATTTATTAACTGTCTTGGCAATACAAATCCTTTTTTATAAAAGTGAGAGATCAAAAATCAAATGAGAGTTTCGCGTCTAAATCAGGGCAAAAGCTGGATATCTGATTGATAGACCTTAATATTTTTCTTTGGGCTCTTAGTTTACAAATTTATTGCTATTTAAATAAATTAGTTTACAATTTAAATCTTAGTTCAAATTCTCAAGACTCACAGAGTAAGATGACGAGCAAGGAGTGTGTGTTCCATATCCAGAAGATGACGTCAGTGAAGCTACTGACCAGCGCCGACCCCCAACATCAGCTCTGTAGGAAGACAAACGATTACACTGAAACTCACACTCACGCACAGGTAAACCACACAGTTAGATCTTCATGCTTTTAGTTCAAATATCATTGATATTTGAACACTATTTTCCATACAATTTATGTATTACAGTTAATTAAAAATTTGCAAGTAATTTGTTTAAACATCAAGCAATGCATCTTCAATGATCAATCCTTTTATTCTCATGGCCCATACACTGTACATTTGAGCTACATGTAGTACCCGTATAAGTGATATTGTACAGGGAAATTACATCCTCTTGCTGCTGGTTGAAGGCTTATTATCTTCTACAGCATCAGGCAACTATGGGCGTTACTCAATACTAACCCCAACCCCAACCCTAGATGGGCTGCTAGTTCACCACAACGTTACCATTTTGTCAGGTTAAATACATACATTCTAAGTGATGTGTGATATAGTAATTTTAAGTACAGCTGTAAACCCAAAATTAATCCTGCTTTGAAGATGTGGGACCTGGCATACAGAGAGCTTGTACCTTGACCTTTACTCGGAAAGGTTAAAGGCATGTACTATTATAACTACCGGTATTATAAGTTCTAATCATGACATCAACCATTGCCAATTTCTTACCTCCTAACATTTGAAAAGGCAAAATGAGCTCCCGCTGACGTGCAGTTTGAGGAGGAGTGAAAGCTGGGACTGCCAACTGGGCTGTCAGTACCTTGGAAAAGAATGATCAAATGAATACACATTTATTAATACATGTAACTTAACAAAACATAAATTAACAGACTTATCTGAGTTTAGATCATGACAGTAACATCAACAGTGCTAATAGAACAATTTGAAATTATTGTTCAGAGATAAATGAATACTTTGCAAGTGGGTCATATCCACTCCCGTCCAAGGGAAATGGCAAATTTTTCTAAATCGCTAACTATGAACTGGGAGACCACATGTGATATACCATTTAAAAGGTATTTTCTGGGGTGTGCTATAAATCACACCAACAGAGATGGAGGAGGTCACATATTAGAGTGAGAAAAGTCCAAAACAAAAGAAGAAAAACATTGAAAATTTTCCTATTCGTTGTACATATTGGGTTTCCCCCTAAACTATAGCTTAATGTACAGCTCTCAGTGCATTGCTTGTTGTAAGATATCAACTGGACCCTTAACGTACAAAGGAAAAAAAATCCAAAAGCTTGAGGGGTGGTAAATCAAGTCTCATATAGGAGGGGGGGGCATGATTTTATGCCTTCAATTTATAGATCTTTCAAAGATCTTTTGGTTGTGCAAATTTCACACAAACTGACCAAATACTGAGCTCATAATTGCGTCTTGTGCCATATGGTACTCTTGGTTGGGAAAGGGTTAAGTAAAAATTATCACCCAGGCAGTTCTTGAGGCACATGTGTGATACAGCATTACATGTAAATCTAAAGTCAAAAGCCTTTACTTGAAAAATTTAAGACTGGAGAACATTCTGCAGTTGAAGCTGACAAGGACATTACAAGAAGACTTGTCAGAATTTAAACATGGTGCCAGAAAGTACTAACTAAAGATGTCAACATCTTTACACACACTTTCAGAAAAAAACATTTGAAGGATCATCGACACAACAACCTAATAAAAGTTATTTGGCTAAAACATACATGCATTGGATATTTTAAAAATCTGTTCCTCAAACGTCAAAGTTTCCCTTAAGCTCTCCTCTCAGAAACACATATTGGCTTCTAAGACCAGGTAATACAATATCCACACAATTTATTTTGTAGCAAAAAGATTATTGGGTGTACATGGAAATCTTATGATTGGGGGGGGGAGGGGGTGAGGGGTGCACAAAATAGATGATGCAAGTTAACTAGAATACTATACATGTATTATCCTTGTACACGAATACATGAAGCACACACCTTGTGAAAATGGTGAGGAAAAAGGTGAATAAGGACGGCTGGAGCCTACTGGAGGCATAGCGCTTGTCGTAGTAAAACTTCTACCAGCCTTCCGTGTTCCAGCATTGAAGGAGCTGAGAATAATGAAAAAATTAAAATTATTTAATTATTGATATATTGTATATGTATTCTTTTTCTAATGGTCTGGATAAAAGCAGTGAGGAAATTAATTTTAAGAAAAACACAACACTCCTGAGTTTTACAGACATATTTCAGCAGTTGCCTATGCCATCTTCAGTGTGAAATTTGTTGTTCATTTCACACTGAAGATGGCAGAGGCAACTGCCGAAACATGTCTGTAAAACTCAGGAGTGTCGTGTTTTTCCTATTCTTTTCTCTGTCTGTGACAAAGATACGCTTGGCATTTTTTTTTATTGGTTAGGATAACTACATGTAATTACAGTGGAACCCCAATTTTACGATCATCGATCTAACGATATTCCCGATTTAACAATCAACATTCTGTGTCCCGGCAACAGTTATTTATAAATCGGGAGTTTGTTTACAACAACATCCCGATTTAACGATATGATTTTGCTGTCCCCTTGCCATGTCGTAAAATCAAGATTCCACTGTAGTTACTTTTCTGGATCAAATTAATCTAGGTTAGAACAAACTGACAGAGGTTCAAAACAAACTGACCTAAAAACAAATTAACCTACATGTACAATGTACCAATTTTCATTCCTTCAAAAGAAATTCATGAATTTAAAGATATTACTAAGCTAAAAGTTTTTATTATAAACATTCTCAAAATGGAGGCTTAAATTATTCCTGGATATGCTGAATTTTTTTTAGTCAGATAATGAAATATAGAACTTGTAGATCTTATCAAAAGCACATCCACTGGTTGATTAAACTGGCTATGTACATGCATGCAGGAAGTACACCTCTAGCACATGAACAAGCAATCACAAATTAAAACTATTCAAGCACTGACAGTGAGAAAAATTCCACGTGAATTGGCTTTGTTTTCTCAAATTATAAAACAATTCATTGCATACGAGAGAACCAACTCAGAGTAATCTACAGCATACAAACATTTTTGTTCAGTTAATTTACACAATGTAATCTGTATAGACTGAATGTAATTCTGTAAAAGACCCACCATATGTTCCAGCTAAATACTGTATATAGGTTTTGAATTACAACTATGTAATACAGTGTACCTTTTAATATACATACATGTATTGTAGTCACTATTTTTTTCATGTCACAATATCAATACATGTATCTACCAACTTTGGATCTTCACTTTAAAATATTTTTAGGCGTCAGAACGAATAGGAGCTGTGACAGCAGCCAAATTATGCCACATTATTTTAGTTGAAATAAATTCACTTTTCCGCATGGCATTTAAATGTATCATGGTGAACATTTAACAAGAACAGCAATAGCATTTTCACAGCAACACCTGTTCACAATCTTCAAATTTCCAAGCTTAGAAAAGAATCCAATTTTCAAAGGTTTTAAATTGTCAATAATACTACCACAAACCTTCTGATGTTGATGTTCATGGTGTCAAAAGTTTAAAAATTTGAATAGAAAAAAAAAGACCTGAAATTGTCCTTATTAGGCAATACAGGTGCAAGATAGTAGTCTCTCAAAAAGTCACCAAAGCAGATGGACTGCTAGAAGAAAATATCATCATCGAGACTCTCCAACGAATATTCCTTTAAGTATATTGATTTGTGCACATATAGGTTGTTATCATGTAGATGTTTGACTCTGATTCAAATTAGCATACGACACTACACCTGACAACTGATAAATATGGTTAATTTTACAGGAAAACTACCATTTCAAAGAGTCTAAAATGTAAAAAATGTGAAAAGGTGAAAACAAAAATTACAATAATATTGTCAAGAAGTTGAAATAGAGTAACTATACTAACAGTAATTCAAGCTTTTATGGCAAAATAATTTCACTGTGGAGAACACTGAAAGTGGCCCCTAATGTAGTTTCATATTATACAGTCATATATATGCATACAGCTTACATTATATTAGACTTACTAATAATCTCCAGACTGGAGGCGAGTTTTTAATGTCAAAATTGATTGTCAAAATACCCCACATGTAGAACGTACAGTATGCAATGTTCAGTAATCAAAGAAATATCATGTTACAAGTACAGTACTGTATGTACTTTACTGTGGGTTCATGTTTTTTCTTACTGCAACAATTAGTGATAAAATAAATTTAAACGAAAGTTAAGCACAGTAACAGACCTATTATTAATAAATAACCGATAAATGGACTACATTTTACAGCAGTTTAATGTACATGGTTACAACAAATGAGTATGCTTTATATAATTATGTACTAGGTGAATTTTTTAAAATGGGTCCGCTCAACTCAAGTCAAGCTTGCTTGAGAGTGGTGCAGATTGTTTTTAGGCAT
This sequence comes from Pavona decussata, assembly GCF_977016875.1. Taxonomy (NCBI): domain Eukaryota; kingdom Metazoa; phylum Cnidaria; class Anthozoa; order Scleractinia; family Agariciidae; genus Pavona; species Pavona decussata. The sequence continues at coordinate 342,773 of NW_028145488.1, forward strand.
TGTCTACAAAGTAGCCAATGTAAAAACATAAGGTACAAGTGTAGTCATTTTTCCCTTTCCTCTCTATTCTTTCTCCTTTCTTTCCCATCTCTCTAAACCTTCTCCCAGGCCAAAACAATCTGTATTTTGGCATCATTCCATAGATTATAAGTGCTCTAGTTTTGATCAGACACCTTTTCAATAAAATAATACTCAGCTAGATATACCAGCAGCTTTCGCCTCAGTTTACAGAAAAGACTGTGGCTTCACAACAATGTTGGATGAAATATTTACCTGCTAAATTCGTGTCTATTACTAAGAAAACAATAATGGATCGACTTCCTACCTGGGCCTCCGACTGATGTCACTCTGAAAATTAAACAAAATAAAATGCCAATCAAATTACTGCAGATCGTGATAAAATCCCACTAAAGTCATTAAGCTTTGATAAATCCATCCCCACAAGTAAAGTAGTGTCTTTGAGTCACTTTCAAATTCAGAATAGCTAATGACCTCTACAGTATTTTGTTACAGTTGCTGAAAATAACAGCTGCAAGTTAGCATCTACGACAGTCCAGTGACAGCACAATCAGGTTACCAGCTGATATCCACGACAGAAGTACATTTGCAACTAACATTGAAATACGTTGCCATTAAACAAATGTACAATTGTATACAGTGCCTGTACATACAAGTTAATATTAAAATTTATTTAAATTCACTCCAGGTGGTTTTCATTACTAAATGATCTTGATATTGATATGTCTCCTGATAAAATAATTGAAAGCAGCCTCAGTAGACAAAAAGGATGCATAGAATCCAAATTTGTTCAAATTAGCTTAAAATGGCTTGCATAGGTCATATTATTTAGAAACATAGTTTTGTACTTATTAATTATAATATTTTAATTTTGATTTGCTCTGTTCAAACCAAAAAAAAGGTACATTACCATGCACCAGTGATGACAATAACTACAAAAAATGTTTAATATTGCTAATTAATGCACAAATTAACATATTAAGATCAAATGCACAGTATTACTAATAATCTAATGGATAGATTTCAGGCCTAATCAGTCATCATGCCAAACAAGAGCTGGGCGGAGGAGGCAAAAGAATAGCTCTGCTCATTCCTAACAAAAGTCTCCCCACCTAATTATTATTCTTGCACCTACATGTAGCAATTTCCTTTGCATTGCTCATCACTTGATAGATTGCCTGGAAAAAACCCTAAAAGACTCCTGATAAATTGCTAGATTCTCCTTCTAAATTGCCTTGTATTTGCTCGTGACACAAAAGGAGAATTTGACCTTACATCAAAAGTCACTTAGGAGCTTATTCCATGCACCCTTTCAATAATTACTTTTGTTTTGGTTTTGTGACACTCAATCAAAAACTGCTCCAACAAGTTGTTCACTTACACAGCTTCCAGTGAGGTTAGGTTCTGAGCTTCCCAGTGAAGGATTTGCTCTCATGCGCACCAAATTAGATGACTCATCAAGTCTTTGTGATGGGAAACCAAAACTCTCCCTCCTCTTAGCTCTTCCGTCTCCAAATTCATCTGAATACCTTGAACGACCGAGCTTGAAATTTCGCGGCAAGGAGGAGAAAACTTCTGAATTTAAATCAGTACTGTTGTCTAGTTCTGAGTCAGACTGCAATAAAAATAAAAATTTATGTGAACATTTGCAACTTGAATTTAGGTTTAACTTATCTCCCAAGAGTTCTTCCAAACCTGATTAGCTAGCACCCCCAACCAGTTTTTGCTTGCCTAATGCCTTTCAACTTTTTGTTGAAATTAATGAGCACTCATCTGTCAAGGGTATATGAACTCAATTACCTCTCCATGTGGACGCAAGTCCCAACGTGCAAATGCCACTCTTTTTCCTTTACAAATTTTTGAGTATTCATTTTGTTTTAATTTAGGTCTTAATCCAGGGGCGGTGCCTCGCATGGGATGTTCGTCCTGTTGCACCTGCCCCTTTTGAGTCTTGCTTCTTTCTTTTTAATTTACATTATTTATTTACATTATATATTATAAGTGGAGCACCCAATAAAGCTGTTAAAAATTTTTTTAAAAAATTTAAGGATAATTACACTGTATCATGACAGCTTATACACTGCAGACCTGTTTTGTTCACAGGATTAGTGCTTATCAGGCTTTAAACAACTTGACCCTGGTTATTGTATAATCCATCGACAGGATTAACACAGTGTAGGTGTAAAACCAGGATATCAGACTTTGAATTTTGGGGTTTAACCGTTTGATCCCTAATACAAAAAAAAAATTATCTTGTCTTGTCCCCATACTTTTGTTATGAAAGAACAGGGGAGAAAATATTAAATACTCTCCTTGGGTGATCTTAATTCTCATGACCTTAGGGGTTGAATAAGCATTGATATTACAAGGAGAAATTTGATGCTGATCACTGTTAGGGCTTAAAGGGTTTAACAGACATTCCCATGTACATGAACATGCAGGTGCACGTAAGAAACTGCAGATGAGATTACCAATTCCTAGACACATTTTTTTACAATGTAATACACACATTGTTTAGCGAGGGACAAGTTTAGATCTCCAAACTGAGAATCTTTTTTGGTACTATGATTGCAATTTTTCAATTTTTTATTTATTTATTTATTTATTTATTTATTTATTTATTTATGTATTTCTTCCTTTCTTTCTTTCTTTCTTTCTTTATTTATGTATTTATTTATGTACTTATTTATTTATTTATTTATTTATTTATTTATTTATTTATTTATTCATTCACCACAACATACATTCATAGAAAGTTACAGTGAATAATAGACTAAGATCTTACATAAGTTTACAGTGAATAATAATAGAAAAAGAAGAAGTAAGAAGTGGCGAGGAGACCTCCAGAAACCCCCGGGCTTGTACTGAGAGGTCTCCTCGGAGATATATATGTTAGGACTGTAAGACTAGTAAAGACATTGTATTTAGATTTTTTAACATACGGTGGTAAGACTATAAAGACATAAGAGAGTCGGACGTTTCATACAATTAACTAAGGAAACCAAGAAGCTTTCTTTTGAAGTTGGATAGACTAGGGAAAGACGTAATTGATAATGGCAAAGCATTCCATACTTTTGGCCCTCTAAAGAGTACAGTAAATTGCTTGATATTAGTTCGGCAGGTGTGAGGTCAAAAATGAGCTGAGGTTCTACTTTATGGACAAACCCATACCTCCCAAAAATTTTATAAGTTACAGTGTACATTGTTTGAACTAGTAGCCTTGCAACCAATTTCTTGCCCACCCAATCGAGTTGATGTTGTTTACCATGAAAAGGCCTATCTTTCTACGATGAAACAAAATTTTGTATGATGTTGTGAACGTACAAAAGAGAATTTTCATCTCTGCACTACTCAGGATTACTTACATTGTACAATAGTTTTAATAATGTTTTTGCAAAGAAATCTGTTAGCTTTTTAGCTCCTGTGAACAACTTTTTTGAGGAACAAAAGCTTTGTTTTTGTCAACAATAGCCAACTCAATATTTGCATTGTCTAGTCTGGCGTCAGAAAATTGAGCATTTATGTAAATTTGAAGACTGAAAAAAAAAGTAGATCAATAAAGTCCCAAATTTAGGAAGTCTTTAATTTATCAAGCATTTCTCTTTATCTTGGGAATAAATTCATAATATTTAAAATAGAACAACTAGCAACCAAATTTTCTAAAATAATAATTATTCAAAATTTTAATTAATACTGCCGCTAAATCGCGCTAATGTGCAACTGTAATTTGCATGATAAATAACTCTGCTCGCTTCAACCTAATCTAGTCTGTATTATGTGCGAATATACGCCACATAAACCTGACAATTGCAAGCTCTTTGTTTAATCCATCCGAAAAATTTCCCACCTTTAACTACCATCGCAAAACCCTTCTTCACACGAAAGAGCTTTTTCTGATTATTTATAGCGGGTTGTTTACAACCGTAGTGGCAACAACTCTTTCGCGGTTGAATAGATTTCTAGAGTTGTACGGCCACTTAAAAATGTACATGAAATAGGGAGCGCGATCGATCGACAGTTCAACATTTTTTAATACATACTCCAAAAATGCGTGATCCGAATAACAGGGCAACTAGGTGGTTTCAATAAATAGACGATAACAAAGACGTATTCTGGTCTAGCACGAAGCACACCTATTAACGCGCGGAAATAGACGAAAGAACCAAAAGGAAATAGCCAGCCAAAAATAGAACCAGAGGCGATCAACCGCTGTTTTATAATTCTGCCAAATTTCATACGAAAAAGACAGATCTATTCAGCAAAACTATATTTGCTCATGATAAAATAGTTGCGGGAAAATGTGTTTGATCTTTATGCGTGAAGAAATACTTAGATCTGGCCAGATAACATTTAGGATTTAAGAGGTGAAATATTGACCAAAGACAATTAAGCCCACCAACGTAAACATTCATGGGGATAAATCAAATAAACGTGAAACACGCTTCAATAAACTGCCGAATTTAAGCCAAAAACAAACCGAATTTTGAATGATTAAAAAAGATTAGGATATCAGGCGAAAGATGTTTTGCAAAAATTATATTTTCGGAGATAATTTGGTGTCTTGAGTTTCCTACCGTGTTGTCTGCCTAGGAAACATAAAAATGTATTCATAACAAGGCAAACAAAACCAATAAACCTTTTCAAAAATTGAAAATATTTGTGAAAAACAATTGTAGCTAAAATGAAAGACTTCAGTAAATTACCTGACGTACTGTAGGTGTTTTGTCCGAACATGAAATTCGGCCGGAAATAATTTGCCAAAAACGCCGCATCGATTGCGTACAGCAAGCTTACAGTCCAGGAGCTTACGTTGCTTACCTCGTCCGCTGAAAATTCTTCGCGTAATTTCACAATGGAGTGCATCAAAAGTTCTCTTTCCTTGTCATCTTTAACGTTGTAATCATGTTCCAAATCGTCTTCGGTGAGCGCTTGAAAATAGCCGATAGATACATCGTCTGGAAACAAAGCGATCAAGTGTCCCAGAGATTCTTTCTCCAAAAACGCACGGAGCGACAAGTCTCTGTCTTCGCTGGTTGTGCTACCCTCGCTTTCCGTACGATAGGCTGCTGTAGAGCTATCAAGCCCCTCCATAGTGCTTCTATGATCTCCTTAAAACTCTTTCATTTTTACTGTCGTCCAAGCGAAGCTACACCTTATTCAAAACCATGGCCGTGTTGCCTCACACATAACACGACTCGCACACGAGACGTCCCCCATCAGTTTCTTTTCCCAATGAACATATTCCGCAAGGCGTTAAAACGACACATGTCATGAAAAAATGAATCCTTTTGGTAACGACAACAGCACTCGATAAAGGCAGGAAAGTGAAATTACTCTTACAGTCCTTCTCGTGAACCGAGAATTTTTGTCAGTCATTGATTAACGTGGAAAAGGTGTAAAATATGATGATTTCCCCAGGGAGTTCGAACATGTCCGCGCACATGTTACAGAGATAAGATCACTGACCAGCAAGGATTTCATTACTGTTTCAAAATGGCGGACGTAGGTACAAGAAAACGTGCTTTGAACGCGAATAATAACGCCGATGAAGAAGATGATGATGAGGTGATTGGTCCTATGCCCGCTCCTCCACCTAAACCGAAAAAGAAACGAGGTAAGTTTCTTTAGGAAAAATTGATTCAAGGAACAAAATCACGCCAGAGAAAATGGGGTATTGAAAAGCAAGTAGTTTGTGACGTGCATTTGCACTGTTTGGGACAAATTTTAATAACACTACAGGTAGACTCTTGACTATATTGGATCTATATAATGCAAAAGATTACGACAGTTGTGACGATAGCTGGAACAGACGTGTGAGACCTCAGCAAATTACCATTCTCGGAATAAATTAAACTTCTTGGCTCAAGAGAAGCTTTTCAGTGCTCAGATCACTATATATAAACCAAGTTGATGGCGACAGGTTTGATTTCAGTATACACAGTTCCCTTATTTCTTTTACAGCCAACTTGAAGTTGGAAGGCTTGAACATTACATTTATATTCAGGGCAATCAGGGGTTTCATTAGATTTTGAACAGGCAGGTGACAGGTTGATGCATCTGGGCAGGAAAGGTAACTTGGGTATTTTGCAATTATTACAGCGGTTACCAATAGCATGCGACCTATCGCCTTCAAAAGACTCCGATAAAGTTGCGTTTTTGTGGACGTCAATCATAGAAAAGCCGTTGAAATCATTTTGAATTCTGAGAACATTTTAAGGCAACAGAACCAAGAAATTGACAGTTTTATCCGTTGATGGGTGATAAACTTAATGAAAATTGATTTCCAAGCCAGGTTATCCAAAAAAAAATGGGCATTGTTTAGACGAAGCCATATTTTTTTTATGAAACATTTGAAATCGCTACACCTGATAATTAAATCAGCAATGCGTGCAAGCGAGAAAATTATCACGTGCAGTGAAATTGAAATTTTTAATTCAAAAATACCTTTTATTTGCACTTGATCTGGCTCGAGAATCAATTTAAATAAAGTTTACCTTCTCTTAGGGAGGTAAAATTCTTAGTTTCTTGCCGGGTTACCTTGGAATCCTGTCAGAATTCAAAATAATTTCAACGGCTTTTCTTTGATTGACGTCCACCAAAACGCAACTTTATCCGACTCTTTTGAATGCCGTAGGTCGCGTGTTATTGGTAACTGCTGTAATATTTAATAAGGGCACACTGGATACAATCTATTATAGATAGCCAGTGAGGTAGGTAACACTGAGTTGGCTATAGCACAGTTATCCCATATCCAGGAAGTGCAAGTGGAATACCTGTTGTATTAGAAATATAAAAAAAAAAATTTCTAGATCTTGATGATTCTATTTTGCAAGAAAGACCAGAAGACCATTATTCCTTTTGCATGGTATACTGTAATGGCTGATATTTCACGATCGCTAAACCAATAAAAACACTGACAAATGCATTATCCAATGCAAGTACTCTGATCCAGTTTTTTGATAAGTTCTTTTTATATGTATGTAAAAGGACAGTCGAGATGTTAAAATCAGCTGGGCAAAGTCATGCTAACAGTCAGATGGTCAATTTGCATGCTGCTTATGAGTTTACCTGTAAACTGCAACATCAAAATGCAAATTCTCCTGAAAACACTGTTTCCATACATTTCCTACATTACTTGTTGGGAGAATTTGTTTGAACATCAAGACATTTTCTCTTCAGTGATCATTGCACATGTCATGCATCCACTATTAAGCAAAGCTGTTAAAATTTTACTGGGTGAAAAGGACAATGTGCAGTTCCAGAAAATATCCATACTCCCCCCATGGAAGGCTTTTTTTTGCACCCCCTCCCCCCAGGAAATTCCAGTTTAAGTTCATAAAATTTTGGCTTTTAGGACATCCTCCCCCTCCCCAAAGGGATTTCCGATGACCTTCCTTGGGGTGGGTATGGATTTTTTTCTGGAACTGCACAATTTCAGGTACCATGGTAAGAAGGACAGTTAACATAACTTGTTGCTTTCAATCTTCATTCTAGTTTTAGAGTTTGAGAAAGTCTACCTGGGAAATATCCCATCAGCTGAGTCCTATGAGAAGAGTTTCATGCACAGAGATGTGATTTCACACATTCTTGTTACTGTGTAAGTTTCTCATATCGGTATTAAATTTTATTGAAGATTGAATGGCTTGATTGAAACTATAAATAAATAATCAAAATTACCAGTGCTGCAGAGTAGTTCAGAGTGCGCAGTGGTTCCCACCCCTTGCATAGGAGTAAGAGCTAGTGGTAAACCTTTGGCTCTTGTTTTCATTGTTATCTTTAAAGTTGGACATTGAGCTCTCTGTTATTGTTATTGTCACCAGCTTCCACTATTCTTCTCCTCTCATTGAACCAGCTCACTTGGATGTTTACAAAGTGTTTAAATCAAATTTGTTGTCTTAGTGCTGTTCAACATTCTACATGTACAGTACAATCCTGTTTACTAAAAACAGACACAAAATATACCTGATTTTACAGTTTCTAGTGTGGTCAGATTAAGCTCCCAGAAGAAGTTTGTTGGACTTGATCCTCCTGAGCGTTGGAGCCCCCCCCCCCCTTCCCCCCTCTCCCCTCCCCTTTCCTCCCACGTTGTCCCCAATCTCAATCTCAATCTCAAATCTTTATTTTAAAATAGTAAAAATCCATCAAGTTTTGGTAAAATATAAAATACAACTGTATAACAATATTTAATAACAATAAACACATATCTAAAAAGTCTTACTCATAATTACACTAAACTACACCTGTTTTCCATGAATGCCGTGTATCTAACTTAATTAACTAAAATGATGGTTTGACAATTGCTTGAAAGGATTTAGAGATTTCAATTGCCTAAGACTGCAGGGTAGACTGTTGCAGAGAGTTGCACCTCTATAACTAAAGAGTCCCCTAAGACAAAGGGTGGCGTACTGCACTCAGTAAACATAGAGGATACAGTACCGCTCGAAACTATGGGACCATTTGCACGCGGTAAAACCTCGTCTTTGCCGAACGTGGTTGTCGCGAATTCACCGCGGTGGGACAAGTAAGTAAGTAAGTAGTCAGGAACCAGATCATTAAGAGCTTTGAACACCATTAAAGTTACTTGAATTTGACGCTGGGCAATCAGGTCTTTCAACCAAGTTGTTGTAACAAGTACCCAGCGTCAGCATCATAGGAGGAGGAGGTCAAAATGCGAGCAGCACGATTGCAAGATTGCCCCGTGGGCAATATTCATGATAATCACTGGAATGGTTCACCATGGCAACAATGCTCGAAATCAGCGTTACATGGGGAAAGCTAACAGGATTACTGGATGTTACATTGTTATGATAACCATCAAACATTAATTTTATGTTCACAGAACAGAATTTCTCATCACAGCAAGTTGTGATGGCCATGTCAAGTTTTGGAAAAAGCAAGAAGAGGGAATAGAATTTGTAAAGCACTTCAAAGCACATCTAGGTGAGAGAGTTCTCAAACTACAGTATGTCTCCTATACCTTGCAATTACAGACACCTGGTACTGGATTTAAGGTTTTATTTATTTAAGATTTAAAAGTCATGTACACTCCAAACACTTTTTGAATACAAAAGTCTATTACATTTATTAACAAGCAGAAGGATACATTTCTGGCCCACTTCATGCATGTTTTTATGCTGTGTACTACATATAATTTAACCTATACACTGTATTTGCCAGGCCTACCTCAAAATTTTATTAAGATTACTTACCATGATATAGGAGGATGCTCAACTTTCTTTGTTTTTAGCTCCTATTGTGTACATGCCCATATCTAATCCTTATATTGTACTGGCATCTTTAAAGCTTGATGACAGCTCTGGCCATGGCTCGAATGTTGTGACAGATAAATGTCCTTGTTCACTGACTTCTATTCATTTAATAATGCAGGAGTTATTCACTGTATTGCTGCAAGTGTTGATGGACAGATCATGTGCTCCACAGCTGAAGATAAATCACTCAAAGTCTTTGATGTTGTTAATTTTGGTGAGATTGGAAATCCTTTTCAACCCTCTCAATAATGCCACCCAGTAGCTGGTGATTTTTTAACAATAATTCAAACTGGTTTTGTATGTTTGAAAATCTTTAATTAGTAACTCAGTGTCTGACAGGTATGGACTTCTCCTAAAGTTGACAAAGTTGACCATTATGTTACCCACATAATTTTTATATTGAAAAGTCTGAAGTACTTTGATATATGGTTGCTTGCTAGATATGATAAACATGTTGAGATTAGAATATGTTCCTGGACAGTGTGAATGGATTTTTCCTCCTGGAGCAGCAGTAGCTGCTGTAGCATGGTAAGTAATCCTTATTAACAGTGTATTATCCAGAAAATATGCATGCCTTCCCCATGGAAGGAATTCTTAGTGCCTTGTTGTCTTTTGTCAGCATTTTTTGACTGCTTCATAATGCCTCCTTTCTTGTGTCTTCACATCCCCAATATGTAATCTTCAAACCCAGTCTTGTCTCCCTGCACCCTCAACATGTCATCATGGTTCCCACGCTTGTTTTGTAATATTCACAGTGTCTTATCTTGAGAAATAATCTTGCATCACCACATCCCTTATGCTTTTCCCCACTTTTTCAAAGTTCCATCCTGGATGCCAACCTTATGTTCACAGAGCTAATTTCTCATCTTGGTCTCAATGCTGTGTTCCCAAATCTCCAACATCTCATGCTAGTTCCCAATCGTGTCTCCCCAAATCGCAATGTCTCATTGTGGTTCCCAATCCTTTGTCTCACATCCCCAGTTCATCTTTCTGGTCCCCAGTCTTGTGTCCCACATCCCCAATGCCTGCATCCTGAATCCCAGGCTTGTCACCCCACATTCCAGATGCATCCTTGTGACCCCACATGTTCAGTGCTTCTTCCTCAACACCTATCTTGGTCCTTACTGTATACTACAACTTACAATACATTTTCAAAAAGCAGCACCTGATTATGATAACTGCAGACACCCAGAATGGATGAATGTTACATGATTTTACATGCAGTCAGCACAATTTTACTTGTGACCCCACATCCCCGATGCCTCATCCTGGATCCTAGTCTTGTCACCCCACATCCCAGATGTCTCATCCTGAATCCCAATCTTGTGACTCTAAATCCTCAATGTTTCTTTATGAGCACCAATCATTTGACCCCACACCCCAAATGCCTCATCATGAATCCCAATCTTGTGACTCCAAATTCTCAATGTTTCTTTATGAGCACCAATCATGTGACCGCACATTCCTAATGCCTGATCCTGAATCCCAATCATTTGTAACCATATCCCCAATGCCTTATCCTGAATCCCAATCATTTGACCCCACATCTCCAATGTCTCATTCTGAATCCCAATCTTGTCACTCCACATCCTCAATGTTTCTTTATGAGCACTAATCATTTGACCCCACACCCCAAATGCCTCATCATGAATCCCAATCTTGTGACTCCAAATCCTCAATGTTTCTTTATGAGCACCAATCATTTGACCCCACACCCCAAATGCCTCATCATGAATCCCAATCTTGTGACTCCAAATCCTCAATGTTTCTTTATGAGCACCAATCATTTGACCCCACACCCCAAATGCCTCATCATGAATCCCAATCTTGTGACTCCAAATCCTCAATGTTTCTTTATGAGCACCAATCATTTGACCCCACACCCCAAATGCCTCATCATGAATCCCAATCTTGTGACTCCAAATCTTCAATGTTTCTTTAAATGAGCACCAATCATGTGACCGCACATCCCTAATGCCTCATCATGAATCCCAGTCGTGTGACTGCACATCCCCAATGCCTCATCCTGAAACCCAGTCTTGTCATCTCACATCCCCAATGCCTCATCCTGAATCCTAATCTTGTCACCTAACATCCTCGATGCTTCTGCCTCATCACCAATCTTGTGTCCCCACAACTGCAATGCCTCATGCTGAATCCCAATCTTGTCACCTAACATCCTCGATGCTTCTGCCTCAACACCAATCTTGTGTCCCCACATCTGCAATGCCTCATGCTGAATCCCAATCTTGTCACCCCACATCCTTCATGCTTCTTTCTCGGCATCACTATTGTCACCTCACATCCCAAATGCCTCATCCTGTGTCTCAATTTTGTCCCCACACCCTCAATGGTTTTTACTGGACACCATTCCTGGGTCCCCCTGCCACTCCTCCAATATCCCCAATGCCTGTTCCTGAATGCCAATCTGCTGTATCCACATCCCCAGCGCTTTATCCTGATTATCATTTTTGTGTCCCCACAGGCCCAATGCCTCACCCCAGGACCCAATCCATGTTCCAACAGTTCCACTGCCTTGTCATTGGAACTAATGTTGCATTACCAGTGTGTCACTTTGGTTCTTACTTGTGTCACCATTATAATTTTTTGTAGTCTCTCATAATTTCCAAACTCTGTGCTCCCAGAAACCCAGTGCTCAAATTACCTTGGATCTCACTTGCCACATTCTCAGTTTCTCATCCTGGGTCATAATCTGGTATCTCAACATCCCTAATATCTCATTGTGGGTCCCAGGCTCATGAAGCCATAATTATTCCCCACATTCCTATTTCATCCTGGATCCCAATCTCACTTCCCACATCCTCAGATTCCCATCCTGGGGCATAATTTGGCATCTCAAGATTCGTCACTATAATTTCATCCCTAGATCATCTCCTATGTTTACTCCTAGTTCTCGAATGTTCCATCTATATTTGATCTTGTTTCCTAATTTTGTGCTCGTAGTGTCCCATCTTGGGGTTCTTACTGTTTGTCCCTAGATACTCAGTGGGTCAACCTTCATTCCCACCTCAATGTACTTTACCCCAATCTCACATCTATGGTTGGTTGCGTTTTTGTTGTAGCTCAGAGAAGGAGACAGGAATGATTTACATCTATGATGGAAGAGGGACAAGCACACCTCTCCACACACTGAATCTCCACACTAAACCTGTTACATTTATCAAGGTACTTCTATGCTTTTACTTTGACAAAAAATATAATCATGTGTTAGAAAATTGGTTGAATCGCCAAATGAACAATCCACTTTGTTGGTTTTTAAGATCATTTTCAATTATTAATTTAATGTTTTGGAAGAAAATGTGACAAGTTTACTGGTAGAATGTGGTTATTTAAGTTACGCAAAGACACATACTGCATTTTGTCTTATAGTACAATGCCATTTATGATATTGCTGTATCAGCTGATGAGGCAGGCATGTTGGAGTATTGGTCTGGTATCAAACATGATCTTGCCTTTCCCAAGAATGTTGACTTTGAGTACAAAACTGATACAGACCTCTTTGAATTTATTATGGTGAGTGAATTTTTAATGACACCACAGAGAGCTTGTTAGATTTTGTTGTGGACCAGAGATGTTGTGTGATATGTAGATCAGGAAATTTTTGTAGAGGCCACTAGCCTGACAGAAGGCTGCAGAGGAATTGCATTTGGTAAATTTGACAGAGTAACATGTAAGAGAAATGCTTGGAATAGGGCAATATGCTGGCTGTGGGAAAAGGACTTCATCATTTAGTGTGTATTATCTTATTTCATTGAATAATTGCCCTGTGCAACTATCCTTTTTTCAAGATGCGAAAGGGTGCGCGACCGGCCAGCTGTTATTTCCATGTTTCCTTAATATGGAGTTACAGAATAGGCTTGTGGTACTTTCAGAGTTAATCATAAGAATAAGGAAGAAGGAAAATGGTCAAAAGTGTTTTTCAATTGAGTGTCAAAAGAAATTTTGCATTTGCTGAACAGTATTGCTTTACTGCACTCCATGATTGGTTGCCAAGGTGTGTGCCATTTTCTCAACCAATGGGAAGCCAAACCAAAAGCAATCATGACTTGCTGACAGTGGTTTGACTTAAGATTTTGAACTTGTTTCAGTGCAAGACAGTGCCAATGTCCTTAACATTTTCACCTGATGGAAAATTATTTGTTACACTGGCAACAGATAGGAAGGTAAGATACTAAAAAAAATCATTTATTTATTTTATTTTTTCTTATATTGTGATCACCCCACAATGCACACAAACAAAAAGAGAGAAAAGCCTTTTTTTAAAACCTAATTTTAGCTGCAAGAACTTGTATACCTGCAAGTTAATGAAATGGCAGGACTTAAAAGGTAATTATGTGAGCTTGGGAAATCTTTAATTTACTCCCATTCAATTTGCCACTCTTAATCTCCAGTTATGTGCAAGCTTGTTGAAAGCAAATGCAAAATCCATGTAATGCACATTTCTTCCATCGGTCTGGAAGAAAAGCACTTACAACATCATAGAAAACCTTTTCTTTCCCATTGTGCGATGTTGTTTGAAAGCTCTGAAGATTAATTATTAGACATCTTTTCGGTGAGAAGGCAGTACATTACATATTAAATAATTTTATATATGGATTTAAATATTCTAGTTAAAGTGAATCAACCATTTGTCAAAAATTGTCAGACCTGTGCTTTTAATTTATTAAATAAATAAATTATTTAGTTGTTTGTCTGACAATAAAACATTTTGATGTCTACATGTACTTCTCTTTTTTTCCAAACCTATTTTGAAAGAACAGCATACAGTGCATTTAGAGGTGTTTGGTCGGTCTTATTTGCTCTAAGTACTGGCCAGCTCATGCGCACAGCCCGTGTGACTTTCCCCTTTACACTGTTTCACCACTTGTAGGTCAGAGTGTTTAGATTTTTGACTGGAAAGAAGACTAGAGTATTTGATGAGTCACTACAAATCTTCAGCGAGATGCAACAGGTACTACGGGCTTACTTGTATTAATTATATATGATGAATTTTACAAGGACAGTTTAAAAATTTGATGCTATTTAGGCATGCCAATAGTGACTATCAATTGGGCCAATTTGACCCAATCTGTCAAAAAGAATATGTCTTTAGAAAATGGGCAAAATGTGGCCTGATTTATATGCAAATCTGTGAAAGTGCTGCAGATTTTTTGAGGTCGATTTTCACCTGGCACTACAACAACAGAAGAAGAGAGGGCAAATTCTAACAGGTAAATAGGCCATTTCCGAGTTGCTGTGAACCTCACTAAGAATGCGAGGCGAAGTGCAAATCTTTTCATATGATAATTAGTTTTGTTTGCATATGAATGAAAACTAATTTTCATAACAAAAACGTTGCACGTAGCCTCGTTTTCATAAGGAGGTTCAAAGCAACTTGGAAATGGCCTATTGGCCTGTGCAATTGAAGCTACTAATTGGGGCGACAGATCAGTACAACTGTACGTGTTAATTAGCCCGTAAACACCCCCCCCCCCCCCCGCCAAAAAAAAAAAAGCAAAAGCCAGTGGTGTGGACAAAAAATAACCTTTCATCCACTGAGATACCATTCAAGTCTTAGTATGATGATGGTGATGATGAAGATGATGATGATGATGATGATGATGATGATGATGATGATGATGATGATGATGATGATGATGATGATGATGATGATGATGATGCCAGTAACAATGAGCATTATGGAGATGATGACAATGATGATTATGATGATGCCAATGCATCATTTGAAAATAAAACCCTCACAGTGTATAGTTAGATTTTATTAACTTGACTACTATGGTTTGGCTTCTTTCTTTTTTCAGCAAAAGCAGCAGCTGCCTGATATGGAGTTTGGTAGACGAATGGCGATAGAACGGGATTTAGAGAAAACTGATACCTTGAGGTTCTCCAATGTAGGTAATGACATGAAATGCTGTGCTTGTATTGATAAACTTAATGGTTTAAGGCCCATTTAAACGGTTTCAACATTTGACCAACATTCGTTCAACAAAAGTTGAACGGCTGTTGATCAAATGTTGAAAACGAAAACTGAACGGAGTGTTCAAACGGTTTCAACGCCATTCAACATTTTCAAGAACAAAGAAAGTGTTGAATTGATGCTGAATGAAAGCTTTTAAAAACCGATTTAAATTTGATTCAACATGTACCTTCAACAAACTTTCAACATTTTTTACGCTTTCAGCAATGTTGAACGACCTGTTCAAACGCCCCCAACATTTGGTTCAACAACTGTGTTGAACGCATGTTGAAGCAAATGTTGAAACCGTTTAAACAGGCCTTAAGAGTGTTTAAGAAGGCCTAATTGTAAGTTTCTTTTCGTTTTCATGTTTTCTTTTCCTTCCCATTCATTCCTCTCGTTTCTTTTCTTTTCCTTTCCCGTGCTTCTCTTGTCTTTTTCTTTCTTTCGTTCTTTCTTTCTTCCTTTCCTTTTCGTATTAAATACTCCTTCTACTCCTTAGAGTTTTGCCATTTTCATTTTGTAACACGTAGCGTTTACATATTTTATTGTTTTTAATTGCTTTAAAATATTCCCATTTTCAAAATTTTCAGCTATATATGCTAATTTTCAATCGCTTTCGTATAGCTTGAAAGTGACCTCAGAGGGGTCGAAACCTTGTTCCTTTTTATCGCTAGTTTTTATCGTTAAATGCCTATCGAAAGAAACTCCTTATAAGCATAATTAACACCTCTGTTCAAACTCATAACATGCAAAAAAAAAATGTTAAAGTAATCTGTTAACCCACAGAGCTCAACAGACCTCTTGAAGCTCATTTCAAATGTGTCGGTGCATTCCAGGTCGAATTGGAAATTGCAAGTGTTGGGATTTGTGGAGGGAAGAAAATTGTAGAACTGGGAGAAAAGACAAAGACAAAACGTTTGTTTTATCGCAATCAGGGCTCATAAAAGCACTATTAAGCCCCCTGGGGGCTTATCTAATTTCAGGCCTTATTTATGGGGGGGTTTATGATTATTAGACAGGAGGGAAGGAGGGGGCTTATGTCATATAATGCCAAAATTTTTGACGATCACCCCCGTCACTTTTATATGGGAGCCCCCCCCCCCCCCTGTCCATGTACCCATGTACGGGTAACGACCTGTTATTCACATTAATTTTGTTTGATTTCTCCAACAAGTATTTGATGAAAGTGGACATTTTCTGCTATACGCTACAATGCTGGGTATTAAAGGTGTGTTTCTTAGTACTTTGTGTGAAATTATATCTAATTTAAGACAAGCAAAGTAGTGGCAATACATCCAGCTCATTGGCTTGTTGCTTGTGGAGGTGAACCAACTTAAAGTATTGATACTGCTCTTCTTACTGTACCTTTCAATAACATGCGGACTCTGAAGCTCAAGATTCTACCAACCGTTAAGGCGCTGTTACACTAAGCAATTGTTCTTACAACTCGTCTCGCAACTTCGTTGTGACACAAGTTGCACGAATCGTTGCCTAGTGTAACATGCTCTAAAATGAACATGTCTCGCAATTTTGTTGTTGCCGTAATCGTTGCGAGAAGTCGGTTCTACTTCTCGCAATGGTAACTGCACCATAAACGTTGCGAGACATGTTCGGGCAACTTGTGTCACAACGGCGCAACGAAATTGCGAGACAAGTTGCAAGAAAAATTCCCTGGGAGCTAAGGGCATTAACCTCAGTAGTAGAGCATCCGAACTAGTAATCGGAAGGTCTTAGGTTCGACTCCTGATAGGAGCACTCGGAATTTCTTTTTCCGAGTTTGCCTGTGTCATTACTGAATAATACATCATTCTCATTGAATTTCTGTCGAGGAACACGGAGACGTTATTTAGTTTCTGGGTCCAGACCAGTGAGTTATCGGAGTTTCAAGAAATGCGCCCCAGGCCTCAAATCACCAACCATTAAATCTGATATCCACGGCTCTAACCATTTCACCCCCATGTCCTGCATGTATTAGAATTTTGTTGTTGTTGCTGTTGTTTTATAAAAGTTATTTAAACACAAAGCCTGATGCTGGCAGGAAACTCCAAGGGGTTTAGTCATGGAATAGAAGAAAGATTCTCGCAGTTACTATGCAACTTAAGCGGTTGCGAAAAGATAACCTGAAAAAAATTCAGGCTTGAATGGGATTCGAACCCATGACCTCTGCGATGCCGGTGCAGTGCTCTACCAACTGAGCTATCAAGCCAACCGGCATTGCAGAGGTCATGGGTTCGAATCCCGTTCAAGCCTGAATTTTTTTTCAGGTTTTCTTTTCGCAACCGCTTAAGTTGCATAGTAACTGCGAGAATCTTTCTTCTATTTCACCTTTCATCCGCAGTTCAAAATATATGTTTCATATATTTACATTTATGTAGTCATTACTAGACTTGCCTCAAGTCGGCTTCTTATATGCCGAAAAGAGTGACAAACGAGCGACTTTCAGAAGGTCGAAGTCATTAAATATTTAATCCTTCAGGGAACCAAACAAACAAAACAAATGTACCCGTACTAGTCTATTCAAATATTAACAGGGAGGAAATGATGTGCAAAGCAGAAAAGCCGGAAAAGGTGGAAGCAGAAGTTGAAGTTTACGCTAAGAATTTGTTGTTTTATGAACAGACGATAGCAGTATGATCGGGATTGTTACAAATAAGTTCATTATTTTGTCTTCTAGTTATCAATCTACACACCAACAGATGTGTAAGAACAATAGGCAAGGTAAGAGTGACAAGTTACAGTGTTTTGGTACGAATAGTCTTCCCAGCCCTGTGATGCACAATGCAGAAGGCGACTGGGATATTACTATACCCCCTGGCCCCCTCCCCGAAAAAAAAAACTAGTTGCACTGCTAGTCCATTCCTTATGGCCTTCATTCTTTTGGAGACTACAAAAATTGGAATTCCTGACGATATCACGTTGTTTTTAACACTATATGAATTCAAGACTAATAAACAGCAATTTATGTATAGAGTGTATTTTAACAAAAACATATTTTTTGAACCTCTTTTTGTTACATTGTTATATTTTGTTTTACTCGAAGGCACTTTTCTGTTAATGTCAGTACTACATGCCTCGTTGGCTATCTATCATCTTATATCCAAAGCATGCTTGTTTAACATCCTTTTGTATTGTTTTTTACACGCTATTTGCATTCTTTCTAGATGGAAAATGTGCGCTTCACTCAATTAGCGCTTCACCAAGGCAAGGGAAAGAAAGCTAAGGCCGCCGTTACTATGGTAAGCATTCTCCAATAGACTCTAAGTCCTAAAGGTTTTTTTCGTGAGAGGGTCCATATAAGCGGTTTTCAGTTCAATGTCGAAAGTAATAAGCGTGCCCTTTCGTTTGTTTTACTATGCTCCGTGATTGGTTAGAAAAATCCGCGCCACTTTCTCAGCCAATGAGAATTGAAACCAAAACTAATCACAACTTACTCGCATGCGTTTTCTCGCGCTTGGCGCCGGTTACACGTTTTTGCTTCCAATTCTGATTGGTTCATTGCGCTGTCTACGTCTGTGATTGGCCAGAGTAAATACTTCGGGTTTAGTTTTACGACACTCGAAGGGAAACGGCCAGTCATTTTTAGCAATACCTACGTACGAGCGGCAAAGCATCGCCAGCAATGTTCAATGCACTTTTATAAACTTTCTACTGAATTCATTGCTTCATTCTCGATATTTAGAGAACAGAGCTCTTGAGCCAGGGCGCAATGTTTGCAGAACCCCAATCTCCCAAGCGCTCTATTCAAGATGTTGCATAAAATAACTTCGGCGAAAATACCTGGTAAATTTACAACAATTTCTGAATATATTAATCATTATCCCAGATATATAGTCCAAAATAGACTACAGTATAAGAGGGTTCAGAAAAGCTGTGCTGGGGATCTTTCTTTGTTTTTATTGTTTGTGAAGAGGCCCTCTTGAACCTCGTTAGATGTCTGCTGGTCTGTTATCTCAAACTTTCAGTAGTCTCTATGCTCTCCTTGTTTACATAGCGCACACTGAATTCAGTGAGGAGCGAAAACCGCAAGCCATGAGAAACTTGTTAATTTGCAACAGTTAAACAGTTGTGATGTGAGGACAAGAAGACAAGTGCTCCCAGCACACTGTAATCTAAGGTCTCCTTATCCATTTTCGAAAGCCATACAGGTTGACCCTTCCTATAAATTCTTGCACACTAAACCTGATATGCTCAAGGCTTTGCAGTGTCTTGATTGCAACTGCAGTGTGCTACACTAAAGACTGTTGCACAACATTGTCCTTTTACACTCGTCGCTAGCTGGACAAGTGTTGCAGCCAACACAGTTTTTTTTTAAGGACCTTCACTGTATTAAATTCACTTGAAAAAGTTTTTTTTCGCAGCTGCTTTACCTTAACCATTTCACTCGCAATGTTATTTTCCTTTAATTATCAACTCTGTTGATAAACGAAACGTTCCTTTCTACTCCCCACCGATGCAGCACCAGTTTTTTTTCCGAATGGCAATACCCTCCACTGACCATCTAAACAGACAATTGTCTTACAACTGTGTAATCGTTAACAAAGAAAACGTGCTTGCCAATGAAAAGACCCACAGTTGGCTTCCTCACAAACAACTATACCAATACCCTGCGAAAAGTGTACGTTCATTTCACGAATCATAATTATTCGTACAATACTGAGCGGAGTTTGATAATAATTGCTGCAAGTGATGGCAGTTGGGCGTAGCGTAAGTGGTGATAAATTGAAATTGCAAGCACAATTATCGCTGAGATTGCCAATTTACCGCACAACAACAAAATTTAAAACGCATGTGAACTTTTCTTCTCTCTTTCTTTAGAAGCGGAAGGTATAAAATGAAGAACTTTAGGTTGATTTTTTTGGTTTTATCAAAAGTGCAACAAATAATAATTTAATTTAAAAATCAACCTAAACTTCAACAAATGCACCCACTTTATTGTGTCAAAGACCCGCAAAGCACCGACTTCAGTGGTGAATTTTGTTCGAGCGGTTTTCATTTGAGTGTCGTGAAACCAAAACCAGGCTAATTACTTTGACCAATCACAACAAAGGTAAACGGCGCAATGAAACAATCACAATTTGAAGCAAACACGTGTAACCGGCGCCAAGCGCGGGAAAAAACGTGCGTGCAAGTCACGATTAGTTTAGGTTTTACTTCTCATTGGTTAATAAAATGACAAAAGTTATGCTAACCAATCATTGAGCGTTGTAAGGAAAAACCAATGCAAACGTGAAGTTACTTTCGACACTCAATTAAAAACCGCTCTATAGGTCTGATGTTAGTGTTAATAGCTTGACGATAATTGTGTGATTACCTTCGGACAGGAAATGGAAGCATCAGAAAACCCTTCCCTTCAAAGTGAAGGCCCTGACCCAATGCTATTCTGCACAGCATCCAAGAAAAACAGGTTTTACGTTTTTTCCACGAGGCAGCCTGATCTAAGGTGAGTTGTAGTATTAGAGTCAATCCACGTCACGCGTGACCGGTATTTTTGAAATTTGCACAGAGTTTTGAAATTCACATGTCAGTTTTGAACATCGCCAACGAGATTTCCGTGTTCCTGTAGAAATTTCCCTAGCTTATTGACGGTATGAAGCTATGAATTTTTCTTTACATTACAGCATTAGGTATTTCAAGTATTTTGAATCTCTTTTTACAGTTAATGCGTCTTTTTTGAACGGGAGTTTTCAACGTTCCATTCAAATGCCCTGGCATTACAAAGAGGAATTCTAATGTTCATTTCATTCTCGGAAATACTGGTCACGCGTGACGTGGGTTGACTGTACAAGATAAAGTTGTATTTTAGGTTTATTTTATGTAACCCGTGCAGGCTTGTCTTTTTCCGGTTTTGTCAATTCTATCTACCAATGCACCGTTATTGAATAAACTTACACCTTTGGCTCGTGTATAATATACTGGTCTTTATGTAATGTTTAAAAAACGAGCAGGAGTGTTTTATCGGGTTTAAAACCACGAAGCGCAACCGAGTGGTCCACTAAAACATGTGCTGTGAGTTATTTGAACCGCTTCAAAAACGTTCCTGGAAAAGCGTGTGTCAATAGAGTTCATAACAATTATGCTTTTGTGAACGTTGGAAATTAGCATACGAGAAAAACACCGCATACTAATGAGGAGTGTTTTATCAGCCGATAAAACACCGCATAAAAATAAGGAGGAGGTTTATCGATATAAAGTCACTGCACATGATGTATTATCGACCATTTGTTAGGTCATTGGGCTTATGAATTATTAATGAGTTTTTGAAGATAGTGTTAGTAAACATTTGGCCTTTTTTTTTTCATTTTAGTGGTGATAGTGACCGTGATGTGTTTAACGAGAAGCCATCCAGAGAAGAAATTCTCGCAGCTACTCAAGTAAGTCGCTTTTTTTCCTTCATTTTTTTTTTTTTTTGTTTGGTTTTGTTTTGTTTTTTTGTTTTTTTTTTTGTTTGTTTTTTTGGGGGTGCTCCCTTTCTTTTTCTTCCTCTTGCTTCTTTGACCACTGTGCAATTCAAGCTACACAACATGGGGTGTGCAATGCGCTTCGCTAAATCTTGATCCTCTTTTTATAAAAAAAAAAACATACGTCATTTTCTATCATTTTCATAGTGTCATAGTTCCTTTAAAAACCTACCAAATTGAGGTAACAGCATGGCAATTTCAATCCTAAATGACTCAAAACCATGCGCTGCTTGGGACCCGCACATTTCAGTAAAGATAATAGTGGGTGACGACTCCCCCCTCCACCCTCCTTCTTTAGATTGCTCCACAAGCAATCAGATTACAGTCAACCCAGATCACGCGTAAACGATATTTTTGAAATTTGAACGGAGTTTTGAAATTTACATGTCAGTTTTGAAAATCGCCAACGAGATTTCAGAGTTCCCGTATAAATTTCCCTAGCTTATTGACGGTATGAAGCTGTGAATTTTTCTTTACATTGCAAAATTGAATATTTCAAGATTCACATTTGTTTCCCAAGTATTTTGAATCTTTTTTTCAGTTAATGCGTCTTTTTCGGAACGATGTCCGGAGAAATGTCCAACATTCCATTCACACGTCGGACATTACAAAGAGAAATTCGAATGTTCATTTCATTCTTGGAAATACTGTTCACGCGTGACCTGGGTTGACTGTAAATGCTTGTAAGACTTGTCATTCACCTCTTATCTGAGTCCTTTCGCCCTGTGCACAATAGACTGGTTTCAACTTAGTGTTAGCGAAAGTAATCCCTTTACTAACGCTTCGTGATTGACTAAAAAAACCTCCCGCCGCTCTCTCAACACACTAGAAGTCAAACTATCAAAGCCAATCATGACTTACTAGGACGCGTTTTCCCGCGCTTGGCGCCATTTACAAACAGTCGCGCTGATGTACGACTGATTGGTATTTTATGTTTTCTTTTTAGTTAGATTGATTAGAAATGGTCTTTGTTTTAGGACACTCAATATGTAAAGCCTGGTTTACACGTACGACGCAAGCATAAGCATCGCATAAGGATGTTTACACGTGCGATAAGCATAAGCTCAAGGTGACATACGCAAGCGGAAAAGCATAAAAATCTGGCACAATCGCGCGGCCGGACTGCCTTTTGGCGCGAGATTTGATTCAAACATGGCGGACTAGAATGT
This sequence comes from Pavona decussata, assembly GCF_977016875.1. Taxonomy (NCBI): domain Eukaryota; kingdom Metazoa; phylum Cnidaria; class Anthozoa; order Scleractinia; family Agariciidae; genus Pavona; species Pavona decussata. The sequence goes on from NW_028145488.1 coordinate 365,667, forward strand.
ACGCTGACAACTTGTCACTGTTTTTCAGTTTCCTTTCCTTGCACTTGTGTTTATTCTTGCGTCGTCCCGGTTTACATGTAGGACACAACGACGCAAGCACAAGAGAATGGAAATCGTTCCATTCTCTTGTGCTTGCGTTGCGTCGTAAGTGCAAACCAGGACGACGCAAGCATAAGCACAAGCGCAAGCACAAGGCGCTTATGCTTCCGTCGCACCAGTTTACACGTAGGTTTCTTGTGCTAAAGCCTGATTTACACGTACGACGCAAGCATAAGCATAAGCGCAAGGAAAGGAAACTGAGAAACAGTGAGAAGTTGTCAGCGTACAATCTAGTTACTCGTGCGTTGCCATTTTCCGCCATGTTGGAATCAAATCTCGCGCCAAAAGGCAGCCCGGCTGCGCGATTGCGCAAAATTTGTTTGCTTCTGCGCTTGCGTATGTCACGTTATGCTTATGCTTATCGCACGCGTAAACATCCTTGTGCTTGTGCTTGTGCTTATTTTTATGCTTGCGTCGTACGTGTAAACCAGGCTTAAACGGCTTGGAAAGGTGTCTTGGACCTAACCTTATTTTTCATTGCACACTAAACCTGATATGCTCAAGGTTTTCCCGTGCCTTGATTGCAACTGAAGTGTGCGACACTAAAAGCTGATGCACAGCATTGTTCTTTTTCATTCATTGTGAGCTGGACAAGTTTTGTAGCAAACATTTTTTGTAACAAAAAATGAGTGGTCAAATCATTGCACAAAGCTTCATTGAAAGCCTATCATTAAAAGTCCTTGTCACGTTATCTTACTGGGCTTGAGTTGGCTATTTAAAAACGTTTCTCGTGCATACTTTGTTTGTTAATGGAACTGGTCATAACAAGTTTGTTCGAAGAGGACCCACCTTGTCTGGGGTAGGGGGGGGGGGGGGGCCACCGAAGACACCACCTACCTCGTGAACATTACGGACAAAATGTTATTGCCTTTAAAATTTGAATTGACACAGAAATATTCAGCTAGCAAAAGTCAGCATTGCTAGATAAACAAGAAAAGTGAGGTTAGAATCTCATCGTTAGTTTTTACCGCTGGATACAGGGGGGGCTATGCAATAAAGACACCATCTTTTGAGGTTGAGGAAGGCGGGTGCAGGCAGAGACCACCATTTATTTTGGGGTTTGGTGGGTCCTGTTTGAGTATAGTAGTTTTGACCACTTCCCTGCCAACATGAATCACAAGAAGCCAACAGCTGCTCCCTTAATTAATCATGAGGTCACCTCGAAAAGTACCATAATATTCAGCAAGTAGGATAAACCTCAACAATTTTGCATTTCTTTTGTCTTTGGTTCTTGACACAAAGGAAATCTTTCCTGCAGGCGATGCATTTCGTGAACACGTGGTTACTTCAACAGCTCGCAGAATATTATGGTATTTTTCAAAATGGCCTATTACAATTTCCTTGAATATGATTGGCTCAAAAACTGCTCTGTTTTGCACTAATTATCCTGCAAAGCTGTAATCGAATCGTTGACTGTAGTCTATCTATCTAACATTAATTTGCCTCCATCAGTCGGATAGTGTAATCGGACAATTCAATGAGCAAATTACATTAAAAACCCCACACTAAATCCACCAATCACAATTATAATTACAATTTTTATAGCAACAGTAACTTTGCAGGAAGAACTCTTCCGTCCGTGATGTCCAACTGTTTTTTACATTTTTTTGGAAATTGTCATGGTTATGATTAATTGGTAACAGGTCTTTGTGGCGTCTGCTACGGCCTGTAATCGTACGAGTGATTAGACAAATCGGACGACCGCGTGTTTTGTTAATCACTCGTATGACCGAATAGACTCCACTCAGTCCTATTACCATTATTTGAAGCATATGAACGGAACGACGTGTCGGTGTCATCTTGGCACCATTATCAAATAAAGAATGTAACAGAAAAGATAATTTGTACAGAAAGTAAAGGTGTGAAATATAATAAATTAATTGTGCCAAGATAACACCGAAACGTCGTTCCGTTTTTACGCTTATTTTTAGAGTCAACTGTATTTCTAAATTTAATCTTATTAGGATATGAAGTATCAACCCAGAAAAACGAACTACTTGAAGGACCTTATCATTTAGTCATTTATTTATTTATTTATTTGTTTGTTTGTTTGTTTGTTTGTTTGTTTGTTTATTTATTTATTTATTTATTTATTTATTTATTTATTTATTATCATATGTAAAGGGGAAAGGTAGTAGATTTGACGTAAGAGCATTTAAACTTTGTTTTTCCCACGCTTCCAGGGCTCTGAAGGAACCAAGAAACTCCCTGAAGAAGTTGTCATTCACACAACCATGGGTGACATCTGCATTAAACTGTTCTCCAAAGAGTAAGTTGGACTTTACTTAGGGAATTCTTCAATGAAACCTCCGCTATGGAATAAATTTACGTTAAACAGTTGGAAATACATGAGTCGTTTTAATATTTCTTTTGACAACATGGACGTTGCGTTTCAGGCTCTGTCAAAATGTGATCGTGATATATAATTATCACATGTGATCGCTTTAAAATTTCCGCCGTGTTGGGTTGTTGACATCATTTGAATCATCAGTTCTTGCACACAAAAAACTGACGTTTGCTTTCTGAAAATCGTGACCTTAAACATCTACAACGGCCAGCGCAACAGGAACGTAGGGAAAAACAGCTTTAATGAGCTAAAAAATACTGGCTTTGAACTTGCGTTATAAAGTTTGGTGCACGTCTTTGCGTCGCCTGGTCACCTCACGATGAACTAGTTGGAAAAACTGCGCAGTACTTCAGATAACGTGAATTTATCTTTTCAAGTGACGCTTTCGTCAGCGTTCCCGTCTTTGTTGCTTAAGTCCCTTTTAATAGCAGTAACCATTTTTGGTACACGAAAATGTTCTCTCCACTTGTTCAAAAAACACTGCAATTTAGAAGTTCATGTTTCCAAAAATGTGACGTCTTTTTTGAAAACAGTGGAAATTGCCATACATATTTACTTTAATAATAGGCCATTTCCAAGTTGCTGTAAACCTCATAATAATGGCGAGCTGGGTGCAAAGTTTTTCTAATGAAAACAAACTAATTTTCATGATAAAACCTTTGCACCTAGCCTCGCTTTTACAATGAGGTTCAAGAAACTCGGAATTGGCCCATTAATTTTGGCACTTCTTCCTAGAAACGTCTTGCCCTCGGAAAGGAATTTTTGCCCTGCTTCACCGCGAGATGACAATAGGCCATTTTACAGTTGTGTGCTTAGTGACCTGGCCTTGGATTGGAAGTGAGGCTGGGGGTGACCTTGTTTTGATATATACCTCACTGCTTTTAATAGGTAGATCATCCTGTTCTTATGCTAACTAGTCAAAACAAGGTCACCCCCAGCCTCACTTCCAATCCAAGGCCAGGTCACTAAGCACACTACTAAAAAATGGACTATTACAGATTATTACAATAACAGTATCGCCGCAAACAAACACTGGTCAGGTGTGTTCAGTATGCTCAGTGATAATATTCTCCTCTGAGGAGGCTAGTTCAGCTGATGAAGATGCCTGGATTAAGTAGCAAGTGTTGTTTTTCCTAGGTGTCCCAAGACAGTGGAAAACTTCTCAACGCACTGTACGAATGGCTACTACAACACACACATATTCCATCGAGTTATCCATGAGTTTATGATCCAGACAGGAGATCCTCTTGGTAAGATATTGTTGGTTGAAAGTAATAGAGCGGTTTCCAACTGAGTGTCGTAAAACCAAAACCAAAGTTATGTAATTACTCTGGCCAATCGCAACAGATGTAAACAACTCAACGAGCCAATCAGAATTCGAAGCCAATACATCTAACTGGCGTCAAGCGCGGGAAAACGCGTGCGGCCAAAACACGATTGGTTTGGTTTGGATTCCATTGGTTGAGAAAGTGGCGGGAGTTTTTCTAACCAATCACAGAGCGTAGTAATGCAAAACCAAAGCAAACGCGAACCTACTTTACTCTCAATTCAAAACCGCTCTATCAGTGTGTTCAACGCAATACCAATTAAAAAAACTCGACTTTCACTTAACGTCAGTCAAAATACACTGTGAGCATTGCTTGGATTGCCTCCCGATAGAAGCCAACATTCTAATTTACATTGTGTTGATTTTTTCTCTAGGGGATGGTACTGGAGGTGAATCCATCTGGGGAGGAGAGTTCGAAGATGAGTTTCATCGGAATTTAAGACATGATCGGCCCTTCACAGTCAGCATGGCTAATGCTGGGCCAAACACAAACGGGTCGCAGTTCTTTATCACAGTCGTGCCAACGGTAAGCTGTAAACGGTGGTATTTGACAATAAGATTGATGAGGGCGAAGCCCGGATCAACTGACACGCATAGAAATCGAGACCGAATAATTATTGCAAACTAAATTTTTCTTCAATTCGCGTTAATTGGAGTCTCGCTCACTAAATGGTGCCCACTTTTGTTACTCCGCATACGTTTGGCGCATCTCGAGATACTCGGGTTTCCTATTGGTGGTGCCTACTAATACAGGGATATTTTTGCGCGGTTGTGCGGAGAAAGCAGAACTTAGCAAGCTCTCTTGGTATCCAAAAAGAAAATTGGGGGTAACCTACATTTTTCAGAGATAATAAAGCTTCAATTTGGAATAAAACGCCAAACATTGCTTTGTATTTTACTGCTTTTCAGAGTAATTATTGCATAATTATCTCTAAAAACAAAAATGCGTGGTTATCCCCAATTTTCTTTGTGGATTCCAAGAGCCCTCGCTAAGGTCTTCTTTTCCCACATAGTCATAAACTGTGCAAAAATACTTCGGCATTAGTAGGCACCGTCCTTAAGATCCCTGAACAAGAGAGCAACTTTTGAAAGAGGGGGCGGCCAGGGTGTCAGGAGGTAGGTTACACCAGGGATGGAAAATTGGGGACTGTAAACAGTCTAGTCTCTGCTTAATAAACAAAATAATAAATTTTCTGCATGTAATAAGATAGTTTAAAGTAATGTCCTCTCTTGTTTTAGACCCAATAAAACAGGTGCTGCGAGTTTTTTGAACGGCTTCAAAAACATTCCTGGAAAAGCTTGTGTCAAGAGAGTTCATAACAATGATGTTTTTGTGAACGTTGGAAATTACTATACGAGAAAAACATTAAACACCGCATACTATTAAGGAGGAGGTTTTATCGGGTTTTAAAACCACTGCACGTCATGTTTTATCGACCATTTGATAGGTCAATGGACTTTTGAATTATTTATTGATGAGTTTTTGAAGGTTATATTTCAGTTTGTGATGGTTCTTGTTTCGTCTGTTTCTCTCAGCCTTGGTTGGACAACAAGCACACGGTTTTTGGACGTGTTACCAAGGGAATGGACGTGGTGCAAAATATCAGCAAAGCCAAAACAAACCCTAAAGATGATAAACCATACGAAGATATCAAGATAATAAGCATAACTCTTAAAGAATGATACTTTAACTACAGTACAAATGTAAGCCCTCCCTGGGTAGAAATCCCCCGTCCCAAATATCCCCCGACCCCCACCAAATCGCTTACGATAAAATCCCTCCGATAATCCGTAAGCCGTCGTGAATATGTTTGGGTTAGATATTTAACACGTACCCTCCCCCCAAAAAAATCGCCGACGATAAAAAGCCTCCCATAATATATTAGCCCTCGTGATTATGTTTGTAATAGATGTTTACCACGGACCCGCACTAAAAAGGTCCTTGGCCAGGCCAAGTCGTGAATCATTTCACTATAGACACCGAGTTGTTAAGTTCGCATAGCACGTGCAGCAACATGTAATACAATATTGAGAGAATAAATTTGAAATTGATGTTCGAGTTTTTATCGCGAAAACTGCTAAAGCCGGATTTGCTCAGAAAAGGAAGAGGTGTTTCGGCTGAAGTTGAAGTGTTTTTCGTCAAAAATCTTCTTTTGAACCTTAGACTATAACTTTAAAAGACGAAATAATATTTATTTCTTAGAAAACGGATTCACAGTTTACTGTATTCTTTGCCTTCATCACTAATCACACGTTGAACAGCGGGGAAAAGGTGACAAAGGTGGAAGAAACTATCCTTTTTATAGTGCGGGTCCTTGTTTAAAAGGTTAGATTAGTGTTTCTAGATGTTTTTATTGTCAAACCCGCGCATAATTCCCTCTAGTAAATAAGCTCTACCCGGAAACAAGCCAAAAAGCTCATTTGATCGACAGGGCGTATTCAGTCGAACCTGTATTAAGCGGCACCGTATCAAGCGGTCACTTTCTATTATTAGAAGCGGTCAGTTGTCAAAGTCCCGGAAATTATTTCCCTTAATTACTGCAATTTTTTACCCCTATTAAACGGTCGCGGACACCTTTACTAAGTCTCAACGAGCTGTTCTATTGTCTTGACCTGTTTTAAACGGTCGCTTTGTAAAAAGGAAACCACTCAAATATTTATAGCCCCGTTTTCATATGTCGGGAAAATCCCAGACGAGCGGGGATTTCAGTTTTCCGAATCGGAAAAATCGGGAGTGTTTCTATTTTCACAACGTGTCCCAGATTTCTGCGATAGTTGGCGATCATTCCTCAAATTTGTACTTTCGAGCACGGCGATGACAGTTTTAGCTCGTTACCAATCGTCTTCCGACAAATGCAAATGGCGTCTGTCGCCGATGAATACCTCAAACGTCCCGATATCTCGGCAAAATCTGGGACGGTCGGGAAACAGTGAAATCTGCGATCGTCTGGGATTTTTCCGACATATGAAAACTGGGCTTTATAGTAACGAGTAACCTGCCAGCTAATTGAATTTCTAACTTCTTGCAGTACTGACTCTAGGATCTTATTCGACTGTATAAGTAATTTTACGGTATTGGTAAAATAGCGCTTCAGGAATTACCAAGAGGATTCTTGAAAATTAGCAACATTACAGGTACCATCGAATGGGGCTGAATGAAAAGGGGATGATTGAGGGGAGTAGGGGGGGACAACTTGGTTATACAAGTACCCCGGGGGTCAAAATACGCAAACATGCTGTAATATAAATAGGTTAACAGAACTGTATGATATGTTTAGTACTACTAGCTTGTTTATAGCGATACAATTAGCGTCTCAGGATAATGCAGGAATTGCTACATTTATAAATGGGTTGGAATTCAGAGTCTCAGCTGGGCGCCTGGTGTGATCATCCGGAGGAGAGAAGTAGATTGAGAAGTCGAAGTAGAGAATAACTTGCTCACAACTTAAACAAAAATCATCCGAGTTATCACCAGTACAGGTTATTTATTACTATAGTTACTGGCCTGGGCCTCATCACAGGGCACCCAGACAAACTGTGAGTCTCATAGACCTTTATCACACGGCGGCCATGTTACGGCAAGCCTCGCACTGAATTCGCGTCTGGCCGAGGCTTGCCTTGCGAAAACAAAGCTTTTTGTTCCCCCGAGACTCAACATGGCCGCCGAGTAATAATAGTGATGATCAATCTGACATCGTAGACCTAAAAACATGATCTCCACTGTAACATTTGTACAGCTTAGGTTTTTATTTACGTCCGAGAAACGCGTTTTTACCTGTCGTTCTCGTGTGCTGTAACTAGGTCTTTTACTGAATAAACAGATAATTTCTTAAATCTCCTTGTAGACGACTCAATTGATTGTAATGTTTGATCAGATCAATAGAATCCATCTGGCAGCCATATTTGATCTCGAAAACGTGTAGCGAAGACAAAATTAAAGGGACATAGTCACTTTTGTGACCGCGCTGACCTGGACACTAGTTTTGTCAGTTCGAAAAACGTCCACCTCAACCTGAAATCAAAAGTACGCGTCGAATACATCTAGAAATCCGCTTCAATCTTCCCTGTGTTTTATTGGATTTTCAATCTTTTACTGAAAACCTGTTTCTGAGTATGCTTTTGCTCATCCTATGATATTATTTTATCATATTTGGTTAAAAACAGTATGGATCGCGCCTCCAACGGAACATGAAAAGAAGAGGTGGGAAACGTGAAGGCACTCGGTGGAAGAAATCGCCTGCGTCGACTAAAATAACAAGAGAAATCAATCAAAAACATTGGCGAGCAAATCACCATGATATATATTTGGAAAATCGCATTTTCTCAACCTGGCGAAAGGTTCCTGCGGAGGGAATCTTGATCGTTTCCAAACTTGAAAATTTCTGCAAAGTTTCCAAGAGCTTAAAAAGATTCTTACTATTTGTATCCACCATTCTAATACAGGAAGACGTCTAAACACTGCCATTTTTATCCAAATCTCTAGAACAAAGGAAGGACAACTAAAATTTGCCCCTTCGGGCGCCATATTTGTTTATGATATTTGTTCGTGGGTGTGTACGAAGAATCTGGTTACTAGTAACCTTGTTCCCAGAGGCTGCGTTCCTTTTCCAAACGCGCGGGGGCTCTGGGGATGAGATTGGGGTACAAAGCGCAAAGATCTTTCCGGCAACAATAGATAAATTTTCTTTATCGTACGCATTTCAAACTTTACACAGATACATTAATATTTTCCACAAGACAAATATTTGTGGAGAGCTTAATTTTTTCATCCACAAGTATTTTATGCTCTCGAACGTCATCGAAAATCAGCACTGTGATCTCGCACGATCAACAAGAGCAGCTGGGTCAAAACAATTTCCGCTGACGCGTAAACAGTTTGGTTAATATGCACTTAAGATATACACATTAAACTCCAGAAAGGATGAGGAACTTGCATGTATATAAATGCTGTTAAAGAAGAATTGTGGAGCTCCGCTTTTAGGCTTGGCTAAATATATATATTAATCAAATAAAAGCTTTCAATTATAGATTACTATCGTATGAGTATAACCTGACACTCATGGGTATGCACAACAAAATTCTTACCCTCGTTTTATACCCGCCCCTGTCTTTGTAGTTTGCCGTTTTTCTGGCCTTCAGCTAGAGATTTTACTGAATACCTTATTGTTACCTCATCGCCTGTCAGTTTGTACTTTTCAATAAAAAGCGGCCATGAGCAATGGCCAAACGTTTATTGCAGAAAGAGTTATTGACTTAATGCTTGTTTGAAGCGCGGCTATACCAATAGACTGCAAGCAGTCGTCCTTTTTTGTCTCAGATCACGTGCGCAAAGTGACGATAAAATTATGCAAATTAAGGACGGTGCCTACTAATACCGAAGTATTTTTGTGCGGTTTATGACTATGTGGGAAAAGCAGATCTTAGCAAGGCTTACTGGAATCCAAAAAGAAAATTGCGGGTAACCATGCATTTTTCAGAGATAATTAAGCAACAATTTTGCTAAAAAGCGCCAAAATATGAAGTAAGGTACCGGATTTTTTTTTAAATTGAAGCTTGATTATCTCTGAAAAATGCATGGTTACCCCCAATTTTCTTTTGAGATACCAAAAGCATTTGGTGAGTTCTGCTTTCTCCATGTAGTTTTAAAGCGCGCAAAAATATTCCTGTATTAGTAGGCACCACCCATAGGAAACCCGAGTATCTTTTGATGCGCAGAACGTATGCGCAGTAACAATAGTAGACACCGTCCTTAAAAGAGGGAATGTGGAGGGATTGGGGAGAGTTCCTTCCCTCCATGCTCGCGTTTCTCGAGGCTCGCGTCTTGATCGCTCGTCACATCCATCGCGCACGTTCTTCGGAACTTAGGTGAAGAAGGAGACTGCTCGCATTCTTCTCTGGCAAACAAGCTTCACTGTTGGCATCGAATCGATGTCAGAGAGGAGAAATATGCTTACTTACGGTAACAAGAATTGGGGGGGGGGGGTTCCTAAGAGACCTTTGTTTTACTCTAGTGAAAATAAATTATCTATCATCAAGTGAAATAATGTTATCGGTCCATAGGAGACTTAGAGGTGCCTGCTTTTGACATTGTTTGGCAGTAGAGTCCGCATTGGAAGTGAACCTGCAGAGATAATTTATTCGCCTTCTATTCCCGCCATCAATTTCATGGTCCAAAAAGATCTCGTGAAAATTTCTTATGGTAAAAGCAATTTCCCGCAGAACTTTAATTACTTCAATTAAAAAAAATTTCTATGTAAGGAAAGGTAGAAGAGCATAAAAGAGAGAGGGTGTTTGCTTTGTACTATCTTCTTGCAGCGACAGCAAAGGAAACTCATTGGAATCAAAGAAGCCAAGATTGTCTCAGTTTGCCGTTCAAAACTTTTGTATGAACAAAACAACGAGAGTTACCAGCGATATCTAAATAGGGAACTTAAGCAACGAAACGTCACTTGAAAATATAACTTAATTCTAATTGTACTACTTCGCAGTTATTTCAACTCACTCAACTTGTAGATAAACAGCGAACTACCAAGGAGGTAAACTGGCAGGCGTGGCGTTCAAGTTAAGAAAGAGAATGAATAATTCACCGTCATGTGCCCACCTTCTCACATTTCATGAGTGTAAATGGACTTTAAGAAACATGACGGTAAACGAAAATTTCACTTGAAAATATAAGTTCGTTTTACTTGTACTACTTTGGGATCATTCCAATTCGTTCAACTTGTACAATGTGGCCGAACTATCCAGTAACAGAACAGGCGGGAAAGGCATTCAAGTTGAGACAGCGGAATGACAAATTTACCGTCGTGTGCTCACGTTCTCTACAAATCCTTGAATTTGATCATTTTACGTTGTTGTTTTGCCGAGGACGGCAAAGAAATGTACCAAAATTTTTAACGCACTTGCAAGGCCATTGTTTTTCTCAGTGTTTTTCCCTCCATGCTCGCGTTTCTCGAGGTTCGCGTCTTGGTCGCTCGCCACATTAATCGCGCGCGTTTTACGAAACTTAGGTGAAGAAGGAGACTGCTCGCATTCCTCTCTGGCAAACAAGCTTCACTGTTGGCATCGAATCGATGTCAGAGAGGAGAAATATGCTTACTTACGGTAACAAGAATGTGCGTGTGTTTCCTAAAAGACCTTTGTTTTACCCAAATGAAAATAAATTATCTATCATCAAGTAAAATGATGTTATCGGTCCATAGGAGACTTAGGGCTGCCTGGTTTTGACATCTACTGTTTGGCAGTAGAACCCGCAGAGATAATTTATTCGCCTTCTATTCCCGCCATCAATTTCATGGTCCAAAAAGATCTCGCGAAAGTTTCTTATTGTAAAAGCAATTTCCCGTGGAACTTTAATTACTTCAATTAAAAAGTTTTCTATGTAAGAAAAGTACCATGGATACCAGAAGAGCATAAAACAGAGAGGGTGTTTGCTTTGTACTATCTTCTTGCAACGATAGCAGAGGAACCTCATTCAGGAATCAAAGAAGCCGAGATTGTCTTAATTTGCCGTTCAAAACTTCTCAGAGGTGAGATTAACTTTAGTATGAACAAAATAACGATGCTGGACTTACCTTTTATTCATTCCAATGAAAGTTTTCAAATAGAAATTCCTCTACTTTGCTTGATCTTATTAATAGGTTAAAGGAGATCCACGAAGAATCGTGGTACCCTGTTTCCTCGAATAGAAGTGTCCTCTTCCTCATTTTCTTGTGGAGAATACAAGACCCAGATACCTCTTGCAATAACTACGAATTGTGAGTGCTCTCGCACTATTTGCGATGTCGGCAGACCAATTTAAGTAGCTGGGCCCTTAGACGCTCCTGTTCTCTAGAAACGTGCTGGTTTCGAGGACGAAACAGTTCCACTCCGAAACACATGGTAGCTAGCGCCTCGCCTTATTTTGTTTTCTAAATTTCTTCCTTGACTTCCGTTGACTTTCGCTGGATTACTCAGTTAGTTTTGCCTTGCTGTAAGTCGTGACCACGTTTTATCTCGCTTGCCCGCCGAACCTTTCAAAATGTAGAAATGAGATAAACTAAAATTTCTTACGCCTTACGCCTTACGAGCGATATCATATTGCGAGGGTACTTATTTTCTCTCATATTTAAGCGCCAAGTTTGTCCATTTGGGTTTACCAAAAAACCACTATTCCACTAATCAAGGCATTTTTAACAGCGCGACTCAAAATATCAATCGAGACAACTTCACCATTTGACATCCAAACCGAGTATCTTTCATTTCTCAAACGCCAAACGCAAATCTGTACATAGAGGAGTGATTCGGTAGTTTCTAAGTCAGTCTCTTCGGATGGCTCTGATAGTTAACAATTATTCACCGAAGTGGAGGTGTATAGAGATGGATATTTACCGAGCCGCGAAGAGGCGAGGTAAATATCTATCACTTTCACCAATACTGAGGTGAATAATTGCTTTAGTATATACCACACAAGCTGAATAACTAGCGGACCAAAATATTATTTTATTTCTGACAATATACCGACAAATGGTATGAAATTTTAAAATCTCGCGCTCCGCGCGGTAAGGGATTTCTTATTTTAGAAAGTTCCGTCTCGCTTTCTTGCAGACAAATAAAACTTTTGGAGAAACTTTTTAGTTCCTACAGTGTCATTTCTTCAATTTTTCTGTGAAATTCGTCTTGTTGTTGAAACCATGCTGAAAAATATTAGATGTTTCATTGTTTTCATTGTAATTTTAGTACTCGGAAGTTTTCGTATACAAGGGATTATATTTTCATTTTTCGGCTTAGAATATGAGGTTGAAAAGATTAAATAACTTACCATTTAGTGCCGTCAAACCAAACTTTGTTGTCATTTTTTTATCTTTTTTTTAACAGCCGCCTCGTTTATCGAAATAGTTTTCTCTTACGTAACTGTGGCGAACGGGAAGCCATCTTGTTTCTCTTCGGCTGCTCGGAGGTGAATAGTACTTGGCTAAACACCTCCGAGCTAGCCAATCAGCGCGCACGAAAAGTACTATTCACTTGTGTGGTATATACTAATATCTATTATCTTCGACCTGTTGAACGCACTTTAGAAAATTCTAATTCCACATCCGAGAAGTCGGAAATGGAACTAAAAGATTTATCGTAACAGCTGAGGCCAAAATTAAAACAAATGTAAGCTGTTGCAAAGGCCCACTTCGTTGGAACAAGCCAAACTGCAGACCAAGCTTAAGATTGAGGAACCCTTCTTGGCCAAGAGACATCCTCTCTTGTTCTTGACCCAAACTAATCGGGGCACCTAACCGGGATCATTTCGGTGGATATCTGTTGGAAAGGCCTTAAACGTCTAATGCTACTCTACGTCACATTACATGGTTATGTTCAATTGTCCACAGCTAAGATTCTGTATTTTCTAATTCATAATTCAAGTGTCCACTGTTATCTGCAGTTTTGAGTTGTTTATAATTAGGTTTTTTGTGGGGCAGAAAAGAAAAAAAATTGTCTGTCATTGTACTTGTTTATGTAGAATTATCGTTTATAATGAAGCTGATAACTTTCTCTAGGGGACATGTTTTGTTTTAGTGTAAAATGCCATGCGGATTCAGCGCTGAGTTGAAACTTTTCCGAACTTCCGTTGCGAGACAAGTTTCACGAAAAGTAGAACCGCTTTCTACTTTTGCAACGGCTCGCAACGGTCGCAGTGGTGAAAAAACAAGAGTTTCACCGTGTAACACCACTTCGTGTAACTGGTCTCGTTCTCCGTTACACACAAGTTTCAGCTAAAAGTTTCAACGTCTAACGGCGGCTTAAGGTAGAATTAAGAATTTCTTGAGTGCAAAATTCCTTAACTTTCCCGTCACAACGGCAACCCGTTTTAGTTTACATTCTATCTTCCCGGCACAGCATGATGGCCCCCAAATTTCAAGTTGCAAACCACTTCTGTTCGGCCTTGTTATTAGTATCATTTGTAAATTTAATTTAGCAAAGTAACATTTAGCAAATGTTACCTTGGGACAACGAAATTTAGCAATAAAGAACGTCACTTTACTTACAATGCTTAGATGTTACATACCACAACTAAGTCTAAAAACACAACTATAAATTCGCGTAGGAAGCCACAGGCAGTTTGTAAAAATCTAATCTGAATACAGTTTTACAAGAGCTGTAGCGAAGCCCTTACGGAGTGCTTTGCTCATACGACACTTCACGACGCTCTCATGAAGGTACATGAACTTAAGCGTTTGCATCATAGACTTGGCGAACATTCTTTGGTCTCTTGAAGCAGAACTCTGCTCGTCACTTGAGAGATGCTGGGTTGCGCTTGCTTGATAGTCCACCTTGACAAATGGCTTGTCGGTGCTTTAGAGCGCAACTTTTTCGTTCATGCAGTATGACTACACTTCCACATACGCCTCTTCCTTGTCCACGTCATGTTCGCCATCATAAAACTCCCCTTCAAATCTGTAACAAGAGAGAATTTTCACCGTCAGAGCAAGACATACTATAGCTATGACAAGGAAACAAGCCTGCAAAATCGGCCAGTAATCATTAGGACACTTGACAGTTTGAAAGTCTGCATTGTTTTCTTCTCAAGCCGTACATTCAAAGAAGCCGGTCATTTAAAAACTAGCAAAACAAAAATGAAAGCTTTTCAACAACTGACATTCTTCGAAGGGAAACACATGTTCAAGATTGTATAGAGCGTTTTTATTCACGTGACTACTGGCTATATTGGTTTACTGAAACAAAAGAAAGTATTTGCATAAAAATAGAGTTCAATTCCCAGAGGTTTTAGTTTGGGCCATTTCTTTGTTTTGAGACACCAACATTGCCGTTGTGACGTCATGTGAAAACACTCTATTCGCCAAGCTAAGCAGTCGATTCCAATCCCGCTCTCAGCTAACCTCCCTTGCAAGCGATCTTTTGGCTTGTCACGTAATATTTCGCCCTGGGGAGTAAAGATTGCGTGACGAACCAAAAGAGTGGCCGAGGCTACATACAGCATCGTGTCGTATTGTTCGCATTCCATTCATAGAGTAGTAGTTGTACAACACTTATCAGCACTGAGACAAACGTACCATCCCCATGGTATGGCCAATACCGTACGCATGCGCACAACCATATCACCCGGGCAGTGGCAGCCATGGACAGCTGTTTCGCCCTTATCGGGGCTCATCAGCATGGCATAGCCGTCGGGTTAAGGAGCGGGAGTAAACCCGCGTATCGGCGACCCTTCACTGCCGAGGGGAGTGCATAGCACTCCTTTACGCGCCAGCTCCACCGTAGGCAAGTGGTAGCTGTTAGTTGGGAACCGCAAAACATTTCTCCCACGGCAATGCGTATGGAGATGGGATCGCTTACAGACCTGTGTGCTAAAATTAAATTGTAAACAGCACTGTGCGCATGCGTACGGTATTGGCCATACCACGGGGATGGTACGTGTGTCTCAGTGCTGATACGTGTTGTTTACAATTTATTTTGAGCCCACAGGTCTGTAAGTGATCCATCTCCATACGCATTGCCGTGGGAGAACTGTTTAGCGGTTCCCAACCAACAGCTACCACTTGCCTACGGTGGAGCTGGCGCTTAAACCAGTGCTATGCACTCGCCTAGGCAGTAAAGGGTCACCGATACGCGGGTCTACTCCCGCTCCTTGACCCGACGGCTATGCCATGCTGATGAGCCCCAATAAGGGCGAAACACCTGTCCATGGCTACCACTGCCCAGGTGATATGGTTGTGGGCATGCGTACGGTATTGGCCACAAAACGGGGATGGTACGTGTGTCTCAGTACTGATAAGTGTTGTTTAGTAGTTGTACCCCTTGTAAGTTGCTTGAAGCTGTTAACCTTGTGCCTTTTTGGGCGAATTGCAGCCTGTATGCGAATTTACCATTGAAGTGCTATGGTTTTCAGTTTGACAAGAGATGCTTGAGAGTTTTGAATACTCCCCCACCCCTGGTTCCCTCATCTCCCCTCCCTTCTGAACCTACTCTCCTCCCTTTCCGTCCACTTCCTCCCTTCCATTCCCTCCTATCCAATCCCCTTACCTCCTACCCCATCTCCTCTCCCCCTTACTCCCCCACCATGCCAACCCTTCTCTCCCTGCTCTGTTATCCCTTCCTCTCTCGTCTTTTCCCGCCCTGTCATATCCCACTTCTATCCCTTCCCATCCACGTCACAGGTATTTCATCCCCTCACCTCCCGTCCCACCCAGTATCCCTCGCACCCTTCCCCCCTCCCCCCCACGACCTCTTCTCTCTTACCTTGAGTCATCTTCGTGCCTTCCGTCCGGCTCTTCCTGGTCTTCCATGGCCTCCAGGCACATGAAATCCGGGGGAACCTCCTGCATCTGAACACTGGGGGCCCCCGTTAAGCATTTGACATTCTCAATCACAGTGTGCTTGATGTGGTCCAGGTACTTCATATAGAGGCAGACAAAAAGGAACAACGATAAAAAAAAATGACTTGCGACAGTTAGTCAAGTTATAAAAGGCGGAATAGAAAACACGCCATCCTTGTGGAGCGGAATTTACTTTTTGTGCTCAGTTTTAGGATAGGATAGGATAGGATAGGTTAGGATAGGATAGGATAGGATAGGTTAACTTTATTTAAACGCGGTATTTCCATCAGCTACTTAACTATCTATCTATCTAACTAGGATTGTAAAAAGTTAAAAAAATAACAAGAAAACAATAAATGCTGCTTTTCTTTGAGGCCTTGTTTAAAATCTTACTTATGACTGTGGCGTCTCAATTTAGTCTTAAAATCATTCAAGGAAGTTGCTTGCCGTAATGCTATTGGTAAACTGTTCCACAACTGAGCTCCACTGTCTAAGAAACTTTTCTTCAAATAATCAGTGCGCGGTTGTGGAAGAGTTAGCGTGTTTTCAGTATTCCTTTAAATGATAAGAATTCAAATTATCGCGAAAAACAAAGCTTGATCTTAAATATTCTGGTGTCATCCAATTTAAAGTTTTGATACATCATAACTGACTTTTTATCCAATCTTTGATGACAGAGTTTTCGCCACCCTTTGTTGAAGCTACAACGGGTGTAGACAAACGTTTATCGAGACATTTCCTTATCTTAAAATACCGTTTATCTAACATGTCTGTTACCTGAGCTGCATTAACATATCAATCACTCACTTGAGTGGATTGTTAAGAACAGCGGAGTTTCCATTGCTCGCTTGGGGTTCTCACATTGAAAGCAAAGCGCAATAATCAAATATTTATTCAACACATTGTAGCACTGCCCAAATATGGTCATGATGTACTGAATATTCGTTTTCCGCAGTCAACAGATATCTTGCGATATACGTAATTTCGTGTGTCGGGAAGAAAACTGGCAAAATAAAGATCGTCTCCAGCTTTCTGCAATAAAACTGTCCTTCGTTATCAATGTGTTGAATAATAAAACTTAGAAGCCTCGTCGGTTAAGTATCAGGCGGTATTCCGCGCGATTTCGCAGGATAATTGTTTAAGGGATTGCCAAGAAGAGCAGAAGAACCTCAAACAAGCTTCGTGGTGACTGTTGAACAGTTGACACGCCTACCTGCTTGGTGTTTTGATTCTCTATCCTGGCTGCGATCTCTGGATGCAAAGAGAAGTCTGGGGCGAAATACTCCAAGTAATCTGATATGGATTTAAAGAAACGTTAGCTGTGAGCCATTAAATAAGTTGGCAGTTCTCAGTTCGCTACCTACAATGCTTGTCAGAGGTTTCAGCGCACTTGAATTTTATGTCCACCAATTAACAATTATTGGACAAGGTTGACCAAAATATCGTGATTTGTCAGTGGCGAACAGATCAGTTACTTGCCGAAGACGAAGGCTCAGGCAAACAATTGATCTGCGAGACACTGACAAATCACGATATTTTGCGATAACCGAGTTCACTAATTTTTACCATTCAATTACCGAGTTTGTTTTTTATAGCTTTGATCAACTAAAAAGATGCCAATCACTCTCTGACAGTTCAGGGAAGCGATCAGCCATTTTCACACAAGAGCATGGTTTCAATTACGCATGGGCAGAAAATTATTTGCAGCAAAACACAGTTGGACAGTATTGCACATGAGGAGACCATTATTTGTTAGCAGTTATTTGCAGGTCACGTGGCTTGCTCTCGGCCAATGAAAAGGAGGGAAAAAATGCATCGAATGACAATGAAATTTGTTTTCATCTTTCCTCTCCTCCTCTATGCAATGCTAGTGTTTTTCTATCCAACTGAGACATATTTCACAAACGGTTCTGGGAGGAGAGGAGGTAGAGAAAATAGAAAAATAACTTCTTACTTTCAAGAACTTTGTGCTTTCGTTAAACTTTATTAATTTTCCCATACACGTTCCGCCAGCATCGCAACTTTGTCCAAAAAATATATATCTCGTTTTCCATGCAGTTTAATTTTCCTGACAGTAAAGCGTTCTTTGCCTGGTGAAAAACAGGGCTTTCAATTACTTTTTAATGGAAAAGATGACTTTTCTCCGTAACGCAATTCAACAAAACCACAGCTACAATAAATGAAGCGTCAGTACCGTTGTAAGGAATTTCACTGGAAATTTCCTGGTCCACCAGAAGGGATGTCTCGTAGGCCCTGGAACAAAAAAAAAATTCAAAACCTCATTAATAATTCATAAGCCCATTGACCTATCAAATTTTCGAAAATACATCACGTGCAGTGACTTTATATCGATAAACCTCCTCCTTATTCCAGGTAATATGCGGTGTTTTATCAGCTGATAAAACACTCCTCGTTAGTATGAGGTGTTTTTCTCGTACTGACACACGCTTTTCCAGGAATGTTTTTGAAGCCGTTCAAAAAACTCGCAGCACGTGTTTTATCGGGTTTACACCACTCGGCTGCGTCTCGTAGTTTTAAACCCGATAAAACACTCCTGCTCGTTTTTTAAACATTACATAAAAACACATCAAACATTACTAGATTGTTATCTTTTTTTATTAAGAATAAGTTTTCAAGCCCAGGCTGAAAATTCTTATTTTTCTGACGATTTTAGGCTGAAAATATTCTTGTGAATATTCTTAGATTATAGCGTATGACATTTCCGTTTTAGAATGTATTGGGGTATCATTTACAAGTGTTTGGTGTCCAGGCCCCAGTCGTTCAAAGGGCGGATAATTTTATCCGGGTTCGACTGCGGTCGGAGAACGTCTTTGTAGTCACACTCGTGACGAAAAAGATGGACAACACCTCAAAAACGTGTTAGTTCCTGAGTTACACTGTGGAGTTGGTTGTATAGATTAGGCCATTTCCGAGTTGCTGTGAACCTCATTATGAAAGCGAAGCTAAGCGCAAAACTTTTATTATTTTATTATGAAAATTAGTTTTCATTCATATGCGAACAGAACTAATTTTAATAATCAAAAGCTTGACACTTAGCCTCGCTTCCATAATGAGGTTCACAGCAACTCGGAAATGGCCTATTGGCACGAAATGACTCTCCTAACAGGAAACTGACACAACTTACAAACAAGTAGTCAACGATTTTGGCATACAAATGTGTAGCAGCTCTTTAGAGCTTACTGCGCACTATAGCCGCTTACCAGCATCGTGCAACATTCTTGATAGTATATCCTCCACCACCAAGAACCAACATAGGGAGATTGAACGTCTTGGCAAATTGCACACACTCTCTGCCAAAAACACAAGAGAAAAACCTTGCATTTCAACTTTAACTAGCCTCCAACGCAGTCATTTTTAAGGGGTGGGAAGGAGGTAATGATAGTCCCCTGAACACGACTGCGTGGGAGGCTAAACTTAAAGGTAAGTTATCTTTATTTATACCCGGTTAAAATTCATCAGGTCTAAAAAAGTACTCTGTCACGGTGATTTTGCCGTATTTTGGTCAAAGCTGCTCAAATGTTTGACAAAGAACCTATTTTTCTAAAATGAAATTGCTGTTAGAGCGCCAGGAAGAAAATTTTAACGGATTTCAACGAGGAAGAACAAACCATGGTCAGTTTTTTAGCGATTTCTCTACAATACACAGGAAGAACTTGAAAAATCTGGCCAATTTTTTCGAGTTGCAATCCATTTCCATCCAAGCCATGAGCAGCCAAACATAACTATTACTAGTTTCTGTGCTCTAGTGGGGTTATTGATAACAAAACTGAACCATTATTTTGACGATTCCATCGATTCAAATACGTTTTCGGCTGTTCAAAGCGACACAAAAAATAGGTCCCTTTCAACACTGCGTCCGGAATTTGTAAAACGCATTACATCGTTGGGCTTTCGCAGAGGTACCTTTTCCAGTGCACCCCCTATAGATGCCAGGTTATTTTTAACTAAATAAGCCCTCTTCTTTCAAGTGACATTTGCTGAGCATAAAGAATTAGCGTTATAGTGTGAAACATTGAGCATAATCTGCACAACACCAACAACGAGCTAATCAGAATTCGAGGCAAATACATGTAACTGGTGTCAAGCGCGGGAAAACGCGTGCGGCGAAAACACGATTGGTTTTGGTTTGGATTCCCATTGGTTGAGAAAGTGGCGCGAGTTTTGTTAACCAATCACAGAGCGTAGCAATGCAAAACCAAACCAAACGCGAAATTACTTTCGACAATAAATTGAAAACCGCTCTTGCAGTAATTGTGAAAGTTATCGTAATTCCACCAGCCCGGGGTCTCTAAGTTATAAACTTATTAATTTAACTGTCTCTACAGTCAACTCTCGCCTTGCGGACACCTCGCTATTACGGACACCTCCATAATGCGGACAGGAGCTAAATCCCCGGCAAAAATACTGTACAGACGTTCGACTGAAATAAATTCCCGCTATTAAAGACACTAATAAACTCGCGGTCCCGAGGGTGTCCGCAATAAAGGGAGTTGACTGTCTTTATCTATTTTCACCTCAAACAGTCCTTCTCTGGGCTACACTCACCAAGATGTCGATGATCATAATTTACGTACTTAGAACTAACTGACGACACTAAGAATGAATGAATAATTTCGATTCTAAAATATTAAAACTAACGGAACCAAGTGTGACGTATCATTCCAACCTGGGTCCGGTTGTTCGAAAGCCGATTAAACGCTAATCCCCGATTAAAAATTAACCGAGGTTCTCTTCTCGCTCGTTCAAAGCGATTTCAAAAGCTAATTTCAAGATAATGGTAAAGGAAAGTCAAAGACAAAACTAAGGGACAAAAATCTTTTAGAAGAATCTTTATTGATTAGCAATTAAACTTGAATCAAAATTCGGGCTTTGACTAGCTGGGCCAAGGTGGTTAATTCTAATACGGTGACAAAAGCTACGACAGCACTGATTATGTTCAATGGCTTCCAGCATTTTTCATGGCATGATGCAAATACAGCAAGGAGAGAAATATCCAGCTTACCCGTGGCCTTTGATACTCAGGTTAAAACAGCCAAGTCTGTCACAGCCAAGAGAGTCCGCCCCACACTGTCAAAATAGAAGTAATGATGAAGCTTAAGAGCGGTTTCCAATTGAGTGTCGTAAAACCAAACCAAAGAAATTACTCTGACCAAAAGCAACAGATGTAAACAACACAACGAGCCAATCAGAATTCATAGCAAATACATGCAACTGGTGCCAAGCGCGGGAAAAAGCGTGCGGCGAAAAACCCGATTGGTTTTGGTTTAGATTCCCATTGGTTGAGAAAGTGGCGCGAGTTTTGTTAACCAATCAAAGAGCGTAGTAATGCAAAACCAAACCAAACGCGGAATTACTTACGCGATACTCAATGGAAAACCACTGTAATTTTAAAAGCAACATGTGGGGGAGGGGAAACTCTCCTACATAAGCTATTGTATTTTAGGTATGTGCGGCACCAAAAGCTATGGTTTTTGAGCCATTTTAGTCTGAAAGTTTGAAAACAGGTATGGATTTTACAGAAATGGGTATGGATTCTGAAAACCAGGTCTGAACAACAACAATTTATTTTACAAATACAGATATAAGTTGCTTGTCCCGCTGAAAAAGGGTACCGGAAAATTACATTCATAAGACAGTTATGCACTCAGCACTTCAATCGGCCATTTCCGAGTTGCTGTGAACCTCATTATGAAAGCGAGGCTATTCTGTTATGAAAATTAGTATGAAAATTAGTTGTCATTCATACGCAAACAAAGCTAACTTTCATATGAAAAGCTTTCCACTTAGCCTTGTTTTCATACAATGTAATTAGGCTCACAACAACTTGAAAATGGCCTATTGTCTCAGACTCACCACCACCTGCTTTGGAATACAAACTCTTACTGCAAGAAGAGTTTGGAGTATGCAGGATGTTTGTCCCATGAACCTAGTTTAACGGCCTTAGCTCCCACGAGTCTCCTGTAGCTCAGTGGTAGAACATCCGAATTAGTATTCGGAAGGTCTTAGGTTCGACTCCTGATAGGAGCACTCAGATTTTCTTTTTCCGAGTTTGCCTATGTCACTCACTGAATAATACATCATTCTCAAGAAGAGTTTAGTTTACACTGTACCTGTAAAACAATACAGCTAGGCTGATAATGACTCACAACAGTCTGCATTATGGGCTTGAAGAGGCAGGCATAACCTGAAAACAAAGTTAGACAGTTTTGTAAGACATTTCCTTGGCATTGTTCATAACAGCGTCTGACAAAGCATTTGTGAATTCATAAGTTCTGGACCAACCTTGATCATCAATTCCATCTCTCAAGGGTACATTGAGTGAGTAGTACCTTCCATTTTCCACTCCCAATTCAAACATGTCCCCTGCAAAGCAAAACCTCTCACATTAAAATGAGTTTTCACTGGGCAAAATGCACTATCTGTACCTTACTATGTGATATTACAGGCATTATTTTGAAATGCAAGCGCAAAGTGAACGGGATTAAATGTCAATCAGTATACTGAAAGGAAACTCCCCCCCCCCCCCCCGCAAATGATAGGAACTCTAGAGGGGGAGGGGGCATTTGGCAACCTTTTGGTCAAGATCAGGGATATTGCTAAGACCCAGCTACCAGCGAATTTCGCTATCTGAAAGTGATCTTAAGGAAACTCTCCCCACCCCCAAATGATAGGAACTCTAGAGGGGGAGGGGGCATTTGGCACCCTTTTGGTCAAGATCAGGGATATTGCTAAGACCCAGCTACCAGCGAATTTTGCCGTCTGAGAGTGATCTTATTACCGGCTGACATTTCAACAGAACACAAATACTTCAGGCCAATTTTAAAGGTGCACAGTCCAAAAGAGCTGGCTGGGATCATTAACCCTTTAACCCCTTATATCAAAGGATAAATTCTCCTTACTTGTTCCCATATTTTTCTTATAAAAAATACTGGGGAGAAGTTATTACGAAAATTCACCTTGAGTGATCATATCCTTAATTCTCATGACCTCAGGGATTGAATAGGTATTGATAATTACAAGGAGAAATTTGAAGCTGATCTTTGTTAGGGCTTAAAGGGTTAATGAGCCTGCTGGGGTTTTTCTTAGCTACATGTATCCAGTACAAGATTGTAGCTGCACCATGCTCATTTTTCTTTCCTGTGACTTTCAACATTATGTGTTTTCTGTAGTCCACCATCAGTGGGCTAAGGTGATATCATTAGCTGTCCCATTTGCATTCAATTTATCACAAATCCACACTAAAATTTTATGCTTATAATGTCTCACCAGTTCCTGGGAAGAAGTGGTTGCCATATTTGTGAAATGACAGAGTCATGACACGATCAGTTAAATAAAATGCTTCCTGCAATAAAAATGTCAAATGCATAAATGTTAAATGTTTCGATTGAAACTATTTTGAATCTGACCTGAGAATGGTAAAAAATTTGATCTTATAAAAACTTTTTAAAACTAAATTGTTTTGAAATAGTTTTACACAATTTATGGTTTTTATATGCCACCAATCCCCAGGGATGCTGCCATAGGTTAATAAACCTGTGGGAAATGTACCGTATATGCTCGTTAACAAAATGTTTAGGTCATTTTCAACATATCGAAAAAAGAAAAACGGGATCACCAGACAAAAACACTTCTGGATAAACAAGTGCTCCAAAATGAGCAACTGTTGTTAAGAAATTATTGCACCTTTCATGTGGACTGAGAACTTTCAAATGCAGCTAACAATGTCTCACTGCCAGAGACAGAAAAGAAATATCACATATTCCAACTTGTAAGAGTGAAAATAATTGGGTCAAATCCTTGAAATCAGATTTTGGTCAAGTTACGTCCTGTAACTTGACCAAAAACTGTAGCTGGGAGTTTGAGTTAACAGGATTTTGTGTATACAAAACTCTTTAAATTTGGTTATCCTTTAAACCCTTTCCTGCCTGAGGGACATGTCGAATTTTTCTAAATCGCTAACTATGAACTGGGAGACCACATGTGATATACCATTTAAAAGGTATTTTCTGGGGTGTGCTATAAATCACACCAACAGAGATGGAAGAGGTCACATATTAGAGTGAGAAAAGTCCAAAACGAAAGAAAAAAAAACATTGAAAATTTTCTTATTCGTTGTACATGTACATACTGGGTATCCCCCTAAACTATAGCTTAATGTACAGCTCTCAGTCTATTGCTTGTTGTAAGATATCAACTGGACCCTTAACGTAAAAAGGAAAAAAAATCCAAAAGTTTGAGGGGTGGTAAATCAAGTCTCATATAGGAGGGGGGCATGATTTTATGCCTTCAATTTATAGATCTTTCAAAGATCTTTTGGATGTGCAAATTTCACACAAATTGACCAAATACTGAGCTCATTATTGCGTCTTGTGCCATATGGCACTCTTGGGCAGGAAAGGGTTAATAAAAAGCCCAGTAAAATAAGCAAATCTGCACATAACAAAGTTACCTGAACTCCATCACCATGGTGAATATCAATGTCAACATACAGTACACGGGACTGATATCTGAAATAAAACACACAGTCTTAGATGACTAATAATCATGGCAACATGAAATAAGTACAAGAAGAGAGAGTGACATCTGAAATATTTAAAACATCGCAGTGGAGTTAAGATAACTGGCCTGGGATTTGTATCAGTTTGGAATTCAGGACCCGATTGTTCAAAGAATGGATAACTCAATCCAGTGGATAAATCACTATCCAGCAGACAAAATGTAATCCAACCAAATACATGTAATAAAATTTTATCTGCTGGATATAGTTACAGGTGTATTCGCTGTTTGAACAACTGGGGCCTGGGCCTGGTTGTTCAAAGCCCGATTAAGCTAATCCTAGGTTAATGTGAACTTTGATTCAAGTTTTATTACTAATCAATGATGACTCTACAAAAAGATTTTTGTTGCTCAGTTTTGACATAGACTTTTCTTTACCGTTAGCTTAAAATCAGCTTTTAGAAACATTTTTAATGACAGAGCGAGAACAAACCCTTGGTTAATTTTTAATTTGGGTTTAGCTTTAATCGGCTTTTGAACAACCGAGCCCTGGGTTGTACATTTAGCTTAAGGTGATTCCGCTGAAAAAGAAAGAGTATTTAAAATTTTCTAAGACTTGGTCCAGTTCATGACTATGTTATAAGCATTACAAAAAAGCAATAAAAAATGGGGGTCACCGTGCTCGTTTTTGTGCAACCTGGGTGGCTAATATAGTAAATAGATGACCCACGGTTTATATTGGGAACGCTAGCAATCAGAAATAGGGAACTATCATTTCTACAAAAATTAATTTCTTGCATTAAAATATCGAAGCAATTAAACAAAATTTACTTTAATCTTACACAACAAACTATTTTCATTGAACTGGAATTAAGATTATGAAAGAAATTAAAGATTTTGCTGCGTGTGCACGTAAGCAGCACTACCTAAATAGGTGCTTTTTAAAGCATTCAAATAAAAATATCTCAAAGTAGAGTATTAAACTTTTCTTTAAATCGCGATATATAGTGGTCAACCAAAGGACATTTAAATTGATGCATTAAAAAATGGGGGTCACCGTGCTCGTTTAGAAGAAAAGGACCATTTATTTTACTGCCAAGCTTAACCTCAAGGAAATCCCGTAATGTTGTGCGCACGCGCTCGTGCGCGCGCTAAATGACGCGAAAAATTATGCGCAGCAAGGATGCGCAATGCAATTCGATGGAATCACCTTAAGCAATGATGTAGGTTATAGAATTTCTTTATACTAATTATTACAAATCTATTTTCTTTTAACAAAGAAACCACATGACTTACTTTAGTAGTTCTAATATTGCAACCACGATGTCATTCACGTAACAGAATCCAGATGCCTGGTGAAAGATAAGAAGATCTACAGCTGTAGCCAGTCAGCTTTCTGGGGAAATTGTCATTTCACACAACAACTGCACAATGTTTTGATCTAAGACAATGCATTAGGCTAATAGTAGCCAGATATATAAGATTAGTATAAATCTACTAGCGTTCTATTACGAATGCCGTTCTCTGATTGGCTACGCTACTCGCTATCTATTCTGTGATAGATAGTGAGTAGCGGTTTTCAACAAGATGGTGACCACTTCCTTGCTGTTTTGAAGTTTCTGCGATGAGGATATAGATAATTTACTTGTTTAGTTTTGAACGAATAGTAGATTTATACTAAAACAATAAAATTATTCGCTCTCAATTTCTATGCATGATAGTCATGCGATAGAAATCTCAAGCTCATAATCTAATTGTTAAATATAATTTTTGAAAATTTAAGGTGGCTCTTAACCCTTTCCAACAACTTTTTTTTACAAACTTTGCAAAACTTGCATATCTGAACATGCTGATCGCAGTTTAAAAATTTAAGGTGGCTCTGAAACCCTTCCAACATTTTTTTAAGCTCTGCAAAAGTTGTATCTGAACATAGTGATCACAGTTCCATAATAAAAAGGAGGTCACCAAGCTTGTTTTTGAGTTATAACTACTAAAGCTAGCTAAAATAAGGGGTGTTTTAAACAGGTTATACTGTTACTATTAACCTACGTGTATTATGTCAGGAAAATGACCATAACTTTCAGTTAATTTTTCACATTTGTACAGTACTTGTACAGGTGTATTTACATGTATAAACCTTAGCGCGTTGGTGTATGTTAACTCACCTCACATTTCTTTGCATGGTGTAGACCACCAGCCCAGTTGACTGCAATGTCACAAACCTGTAAACAAAAAAAATTGTTTCATAAACTACAGCTGCTAATCAAGCAGTTCAGTTTAGAGTGTGAGATTCCAATTGAGTGCATGCATAAAAAAAAAACATTTTTATTTAACATACATGTACTGTACATGTAATGGGAAATTCAGCGTACATGTTTATTACATGCATGTCATGTGAGTTTAAACCCGAATCTAAACACAGTCTTGTTGTACCTCTCTACTTGTTTTAAGCAACATTTGAATCCTATAGTCATATGATAGAATGAAAATGAACGGGAGACAATTAATTTTACTGATGGGAAGTAGGAACAGGTGTATGAAATAATTTATCATGCATGTATATAAGAACTGCAGAAATTGAAAGATTTTAAATTACTACAATGTCGTTGAAAGGTGATCACGGTTATATGTAAATGGAAGCAGTTGCAAAAAGAAAGCCTGAAAAAAATTCAGGCTTCAACGGGATTTGAACCAATGGCCTCTATGATACTGATGCAGTGCTCTAACAACTGAGAGCTGTTCATTTGGGAGGTATAGTTGATGATTTTGTACAGCTGCAAGTTTGTAATATTTTATAGATGTGACAGATTAATGAAGTTATGTGAAATGTGAAGCTGAACTGCAGGTGAATAATTTACTCAACTACATCTCTCAGTTACTATGCGTGGTGTGATTGGTCAATTTTGCAGGCCATATTTCACTGTACGGCCTGCTAAATTTAAAAGTTTTCATTTCCCACGTGCCTGATTAACCTCAGAGATATAATAAATATCTAACTAACCTCATTTTCTCGGTCCGTGCTGTAAGTTTTTTCCCCGTTGATTTATGGCCCACGCAAAATAAATTAATGGGAAAAAAACTTGGTCTGTAACTCACAGTATGGACCTCGAACTTGGTCAGTAAGAGGTATTTATTTATATGAAAGACAATAATATAAATTATTATGAAAGATGTAAGCTATACTCACTGACTCGCATTTTGAAGTTAAAAGTATTCAATGTTTTAGCTAGGATAATGCTGAATTGAATCTGTTAGACTGTAATTTCATGAAAACAGGCTTCTACATGCATAGTTACACCCTCAGTACTTTCTTGCAGTACATACCCCTTGATTCAGTCTCACAGCACCTTCCAATGATGCACCAGTGTAAATAGAACAGAAGTCAAACAGGCCAGAGAACACAGGGCTAAAACAAAATAGCAACAAAGAATCCATAGACACTTGAACAGAAGTCGTGAACTTTACAATGGGCAGGTAGATAAGGTAAGTGAAGTTGCTGGAATATGTTGGAAGTCTCGAAGATTTTGGAGGGCCTTTCTTGAAATCTTGACTTTCTCAGTCTCTTATTGGCCAACAGTGTGTCAGGACTTTGAGCAGAAAAAGCACTTTTATGTGCTTGTGGTTCATGACCTACAGTGTTTATTAAGAACTTAATAAAGTAGGAAATATTCTATTTGAAACTAAATTTAAGATTTTATGTACTTCCTTGAAGTGAACTGTTGAATTTCACTCATTCAAATGGTTGTGGATGGTTGTGAACACTGAAGTCAATCTATAGCTGGTTTGAAATGTCAATTGTTTGCCCTGCAATGATGGATTGAAATCCCTTTCAAGTGAAGTTTCTCAACTCCATCATTTAAATAGGGTTAGATCTTCAGATTTTGCACATCAAACTCACTCACCAGTCTTCTCCAACATTAAAATTGTTTGCCAATTTGTTTTGTCCCACTGTTGCATTTTGTGGTGTCACCCTGAAAAACAATAAAGATAATAGAATTTACCTGTAATCTCAGAAACACTGTTTCTAGACAGAAAATGTGCATACCTGTACATGTGTATTGATGGCAATCTTTCCAGCTGTTGTTTAGGATAATGTGCAGTTCCAGAAAAAATCCATACCCATCCAATGGAAGGTCATTGATTGAAATTCCTAGGGGGAGTTTGGTCTTAAAAGTCAAAGTTTGAGAAGCAAAGTTCATGTATGAAGCTAAACTGGAATTTCTTGGGGGAATGGGAGGTGCAAAACAAAAAAACCTTCCATGGGGGAGTATGGATATTTTCTGGAACTGAACAATGCTATAAAGAAAATTAATTTTTATTCTGTGATTAGTTTCTCTACTCACTATTAGTATCAACAAATAAAATAAATTACCCACATGTAGCTTACAGTGCATAAAGTGCTCCAAATTCACCAGAGCCTACTGTGTATGGTGAATTTTGAGCACTTAAAGAATATCATTTAAAGTGCACCTAACAGTAGATTTTTTTATTCGACGAAATAAATCTACTTTCCTTCTAAAGTGTTCCAGCGAAAAAATTTTTTGATTTGGTTGAATCCTCGATTTTCGGTGCTTCAGCGAAGGTTTGAAAATCGTGCCATTTTTGTTGTGCAGCCGTACTTTGGCGGGGAATGGATCGAGCTGCTCTGTGAAGTCACGCCAGGGACGATTAGGATCGTTCGCTTTCCAGTCTTTCTACTCATGTTTTGCAATTACATGACTTAATATGCCTTCCCGATGTGTTGTTGGAGGCTGTGGTAACAAACCAAATCTAGAAAAGGGGAAAGGTCTCCATTTACTACCATATTATGGTGACGATCGTCCCGTTCGCTTGAAGAGACAGAAACGATGGGTGGATTTTGCAAAACTCAAGCGTGCGAAGTGGGAACCGACGGAATATTCTCACATTTGCTCCGCTAATTTTGAGAAGGACTGTTTCACAAGACTGGTCCACACTAGGGGTGATTTACCTGGCCAAGTAAAACCATCCTGGCCACATTTAATAAAAGATGAGATGGGATTCACTGTCTGGCCAACAATTCATGCCATTGGAGCCCCAGTCGATGTGCCTCAGTCTGACCGAAGCAATAGGAAGGTGAGAAAATCTTGTATATACAATGCATATTTTCCAATGTTGTGAAACCAATTTCTTCCCTTCATTCGATCCTTTTGTCTTACTTTCGTTTCTATAGGTCTTAAGACACTTATAGTGTTTAGAAAAAGATGTATTGCTGATGGGCTATATATTAAAAAAAAAAAACGTTTTGAAGCTTCAAAACATCAGAGGAAATGTCGCTGCAGGCGAATTTTTCAAAAGCGCTTAAAGACTTCATAACTTTGAAATTATTTTGGCTTCAATTCGCTTGGCAGAGTAAAAAGAAAGCATCCAGCAATTAACTAAATTGTTCTAGTATTCAGATCAAACAGTGTTAGCGAAGTACAATCGGAATTATAACAGAAATCGCCGAGCGCGTTGTTTGTGTCCGCGCCTCGCTAAGGCAAAATTAATTCAGAAGAAACATAATTATCACACGCGAAAATTCATATCTCTGCGAATTCGTGTTCAAATGGTTTCATTTTGGTCTCTTTCGAAAGCTTAAGACATGCACTGGATAGAAAAAGGAACATTCCTGATGCGATGTATAAAAGAAAACTGCTTTTCACCTTGTAAACACGAGAGGAAATGTCACAACGGGCGAATTTTTCGAAAGCGCTTAGGGGCTTCGTAACTTTGAAGTATTATTTTGACTTCAATTCCTTTCGCCGAGTAAAAAGAAATCACCCGGTAAATAACTTAACTGTTCTAGTATACAGATCAAACAGTCTTAGCGAAGTAGAATCGAAATTGTAAAAGAAATCACAGAGCGTGCTTTTTGTGTCTGTCCCTCGCGAACGCAAAATTAATTCACAACAAACAGAACTATCACACTCGAAAATTCATATCTGTGAATTTGCGTCCAAATAGTTTCATTTTGGTCTCTTGCAGTATTTAAAAAAGGATGTATTGCTGATGTGCAGTACTAAGAAAAAACGTTTTTAAGCTCCAAAACATCAGAGGAAATGTCGCTGTGGGCGAATTTTCAACAAGCGCTGAAGCTTAATACTTCATAACTTCGAAAAATTATTTTGACTTCCACTCGTTTCGCACAGTAAAATTAAGGCATCCAGCAATTTACTGAAATGTTCTAGTATAGAGATCGAACAGTGTTAGCGAAGTAGAATGGAAATTGTAAAAGAAATTGCCAAGCGCGCTGTTTGTGTCCGCACCTGGCGGATGCAAAATTTATTCACAACAAACAGAACTATCACACTCGAAAATTCATATATCTGTGAATTCCTGTCCAAATGGTTTCATTTTGGTCTCTTTCGAAAGCTTAACACTTGTAGTGTTTAGAAAAAGAAGTATTGCTGATGAACCAATATAAAGTGTTTCGTATCTGGCTGTTCATTCCAGGTCGGCACGAGGCTCATCCGTATTAAAACAGGTCTTCTTCGAGGTCGCTGTTATCAAATGAGTTTGCGCTTGCTGAAGCTTCTTGTCGATAAGCGTCCATTTTGATTTCGAAGATGTAATTCATTTCGGAGTCATCCGGTTCTTCTAAATCCTCCTCGATCTCCTCAGAATCTTTGAACTCCTCGGGCTCCTTGGACGCTTCTGATAACCGTAAAGAAGAAGACGAACACGTTCTGAAACGGACTATGTGGAGTAAATCCCAAAGAAATAAACCGAAAAAGAGACGTAATCGATATCGCGTGGTCCCTGGCGTGACGTCATATCCAGCGCTCGTCCCAGGCTTCCTAAAACACGGTAGTGCAACAACACAGTCCCAACTTCAAGAGGGCATAGAAAGACGAGGATTCAACCAATTCAAAAAAATTTTTCGCTGGAACAGTTTAGAAAGAAAGTAGATTTATTTCGCCGAATAAAAAGATCTGCTG
The DNA here is from genome assembly GCF_977016875.1 of Pavona decussata. Taxonomy (NCBI): domain Eukaryota; kingdom Metazoa; phylum Cnidaria; class Anthozoa; order Scleractinia; family Agariciidae; genus Pavona; species Pavona decussata. Next base: position 397,200 of record NW_028145488.1, read on the forward strand.
TTAGGTGCACTTTAAGCTACGTCTACAAAGTGACTTTCTTTGTTTTAAATAACATTAATGTTAGCAGTGTTTGTAAGTGCAAAATAATTTTATATTGCCAACTGATATTCTTCAGTTGAGAGAGTTTATGCTAATAATGAAAAACAAAGCCATAAATTATAAGGAAATAACTGAAAACTTTGACACGCTAAGCTACGTACATTTATTTACACGTTATGGTACTTCTAATAGCCTGATTGACTAGACTTAAGAGTAATCCTACCTTCTAAGAAACTCTATATAATCACTTGAATGAAATCTACACATGTCATGGTATGTTGCCCTGTAAGGCTTGTACACCTGCACAAATAAACAAATAAATAAACAAACAAATAATAAATAAAAACAATCAAACCTGTGTCAAGTGACCATGCTAGGGGAAAGGGCAATGTGATTACTTAAAAGTTGTTGAACAGTAAATGACATTTTTCCAGAAAACAGTACGAGACACGATTGAAGCTTTCGTTTTATTTTAATTAAGATGCATAGAGGCTACATGTATTAGAAACAATATGATCAGACAAAAGCAATCAATGTTAACAACAATCAAAGAAACAGAGTACAAACTGTGTTTGTAGGATGGTGCAATACAGTGAAATCCCGCTTTAAAGACAAAGGACACTCATTATTAGGGACAGTTTTTTTGGACCCACTCCATACATTTTCCTTAAAATTAACCCACTTTATAAGGACACCCTGTAATATGGACACTTCTTCTGGTCCCAACGTAACTGCTAATGCTTGTTTATAAGAAAGAAGGTTTCTAATAATGCAGAATTGAGTAGTCATGATGATGCAATATGTTAAACACTGTGTGGCTGTTCAGCATAGCTATAATAAAGCAACATAAAATCACTTGAATGTTGTTATGAATGAAGGTCAGAGAGTTTGTTTCTAAAGAAACTGCTGTGTCAGTGGTGGAGTAGCTGAAACAAATGTCTGGTTTATCTAAGTTGATAAGGTACTTTGGCCACTGTAAAGAGATTTGAATGCTTATGTTTCAAGCATGAGCCAGGGCTTTGTCAGAGTATACACTGTACATGTATACATGTACATCATGAAGGTCACACCACTTTGCGACATGAGAGCAGTAGCAAGAGTGTGAAGACCTTTCTCCTTTCCCCTCCTACTCCTATTGATGGTTTGCATGTGACATCATGCTGCCATGTTGGTGTACAGGAGCAATAAGATATTCTTTTGTTTTGTACATCAACATGGCAGCAATGCAATTTACCACCTATTCTTTGTTTGTATGAATTTATTCTGTGCTTTGACTTGTCAATCAAAAGGCCTAGAAAAGACAACTAAACTGTATAAATTACATCTCTACATGTACAACTTAATTACCTCCATTTTCCTGTGAAGATCATAGTTAAAAACCAGGTTATGTGTTAAGGTGAGTCTGTGAGGTTTCATTGGGTGATTGGGGCCTAAGAAAATAAAAACAATTTATTTTTTTTAAAGTAAGTCTAGCAGTAAGGTGAAAAGGAAATTAATGGAAATGTTTTCATACACACTATACACAGTTTGCTAAGTTGTAAGCCCTGGAATATCCAAGCTGACCCTCCAATTAAGCATCGTATTTCTGTCATTCTCCTTGAGTGTCTTACCATTTCACTACAAAAACTCTTTTTCTTTTCTACAATTTATTCTACTCCAAGCCTGAGTGAATTTTTCCCACAGATGACATCCTGTTGTTCAAGGTTCCCCAGTCCCTTCCTTTTATATTTGTATTTGTTTTAAATATTGACATATATAATATTATTAATCATTCTTGAATATTACATTTACATTTACATTCAATTTCATTGGTGAGGTCATTAGACATCACACCAATGTTGAAAATGATACAAAAAGCTAAAAATAATGACGATATAAGTTAAATTAAATATGAGTTTAAAATATCGATAAAAAAATAAATAAAATATGAAAATAATTGAAATACATAGATCATTCATTAAAATACTTGGAAATCTTGGTCTTAAATGTCTCTAAAGAATCACTTTCAACAATGTCTTTTGGTAGTTTGTTCCACATCCTCAGGGTGCATGGGAAAAAGGAAAAAAAATATACATCTTTTGCGGCATTCATATTTAAGAATTTATAATCATGACTAAAATGGGTTTTGGCACCACAGTTTGTATGCGGGCATAGATAACTATTTTGATCAATATCAACAATTTTAATATTGCAACCCCCTTCACATGGGGATCAGTAAAATCAGAAGTTCAGTCAAATGCAAGGTCTTACAATTCTTAATGTTTAATTGAATCTTTCAATGAAATAATTATTGCTTTTAGCATTGCTAGTTCTGCAGTGAGGGGTTGGTACACACACAATTGAAGATGGTAGCAGCAAGTTAATGTGAAGTAAACACAATGGCAGTAAAAACACTAATAAACAAAAAAAAACAAGAAAGAAAAAATAAACAGACAATAAAATAATTTACTGTGCGCTTATGTTTATTTACATACTTTTTCTTTATTTTGTTTTGTATAACAAAAATAAATAAATATTATCTAAATTAAATGCTATTCGGGAAAGGAATACTGGTAATACCAGTGTGAAACTCGACAACAGATACAGAGTGTACAATTGATGAATTCAGGGCATTCTTGGTTGCCTTAGTTCAACAGATAAGGAAAGCTTTGAGCATAAACTGTAGAGTGTGTGAAAAGCTTGCAGTTTTGCGGCAGTATGTTGAGTAGTTCACTTGTAAATCTCTAGGATAATCTGAACATAACGACTGAAACATTCACCAGTATATAGCCAGCTGCTGTCATTTCATGCAGCTGCTAATTCTTGAATCGCAATCTATAAGCTTATATTGTAGGGCAAATTTGTGAAAATCAAAGGTTTAAATATATCTAATGCTTACATTCAGGCACAGAGTTAGATGTTCAATAAGTCTTAACAAAATTTAGGAACTCTTTCTACCATAACAATAGAGTTCTTAAGTCATTAGATTAATATAAAATCAGAGGACATTGACATGCTTTGAATCGTGTTCATTAGAAAGCTTATTAACCCCGAACAAAAACTCACCATAGTGAAAATTGCCAACATCCTCGTCGTAAAAATAAGCCACTCGTTTCTTAGACATCGCAGCTCTGTCGCTAATCTTGATTTCAGGTCAATCATAGTTCATAAAGTCCCCAAACATTGTCGAAACTACTACCACTACTGATGTCCGCCATGTTGTTTGCGTGACGTCAGCAACAAAATAGTACCCAGGCCTCAAGACGGTATGATTCAAAATGGCGGGAGGATTTGACTAGTATTTTGTAACTTGGATTAGGTAAGTCCTGCTGTAAACTTATGGAATATGAAGCGATGGAACCGTGATTACGAGTTGAAGAGTGTTTTAAAAAAGAGAATCTGATGTCTGATTATTTCCAAATTCCAATTCGATCTGAAGAGTGTCCCCAAATATAAAAATTGCTCTGAGCTAAAGCTTAAATATTACATTGTCACTGCACGTCTGTACTAGCGCTTGAGCTAAAGTTATTTAAGCTCAATGTTTTCATTTATTGATTTATTAATGTATATTTATGGTAGAAACATGTTCTGCGTGTGTTCAGACCTCAGTTTATTGGGGATTTTTTCAGCTCTGAACATGTGCATACTCCTCACGGCTTTCGGCGAGCACTTCGTAAATCTTATGTGCCCGCATGTATAAAATGTACATCAGGGTTTTCGGTAGCATTTTTAACGTACCGGATTCAGAGGTCAAAAGAGCGGACTTCCGACTTGAGCGCCAAAGGCGCGAACGTTGAGTGCTAGCGACACGAACTTCTAGGGGGTCCTTGGGCATGCACCCTCGGGACATTTTTAAAATTGGACTTGGTTAACCGGGAAGGTCTTTTAAGACATTAAAAAATGCTCACGAAAAGTGAAATATTTGATTTGGCAATTATAATTAACAGTAAAGAAAAGTTCTATCCATCACTGAGGCATTTTCTCCGGATGAATTCTATGCACTGATAGTGTCACCGAAAGTGTCTGCAGATGAGCACTATCACATCACATGACCATGCAATCAAAAAATAATAACATGCGGTTAAAAAATTTAGCATTAAAAACTATAACTACAGCTGCTGTATAAATAAAATTTGCTGGTGTGACTATTAACGTAACATAAATATTAATTATGCTATTACCAATAATAATAACATAATCCTCTTGCAGCAAAACTGCTTATGTCACAGAAACAGCCCCTCACACTTAACTCTCCAGCCAGGAAATTCTTTGTCAGTCAGTTACTTGGCTCATCGTTGCAGCAGGATGGAGGAATTGTTCACAAGGAATTGTATAATAATGAAGTAATCAATCAAGTCTGGGTGCAAGGGATTGTGGTGCTTGTTTCAGCAGAAGGAAACAGCCTGCTTCTTGATGATGGAACAGGGATAATTCAGGCATCTGGTGTAAAGAAGATCATAAAAGATCTATTCATCCATAAAGGTACTGGTATACTATTCATGATTGCATCAAATTGTAATTGAAGGGGAGCACAGATCAGAATAAGGTCGTAAGTGAATTTTGATGGAAGGTTAACTTCTCCTTTTGTTTCACAAGTGAATACAAGGAAATTTGGGAGGAGAATCTAGCAACGTATCAGAAGTCACTATTACTAAGGGCTTTTTTTCAGGCATCTCTTCAATTTTAAATGTGCCATTTCGTGTGCTGTATAAGAATACTAGCCTTAATTTGTAGTTTGTATTCTTTTAATCAAGCAGTCGGAGATTATTATTGTGTTATAATAATATTAAAGGGCTGAGAGCATAATTACCACCTTATGCCGATTTTAGTTAAAACAAGTTTTCAAGTTGTTTTGCTTGGAAGTGCCTAATGCTAATGTGTCACAGAATACAGTAGGTGATGCAGTATTGTATGTTGTCTACCTTCTTCTATCCCAAAGTGGGTATTTTCTCCAGGTTCTTGTTCTCTGTCAACTCCCCCCCCCCCCCCCCATGGCATCACATATGTGTATCCTCCCATAAGAAAGCACCAACAAAATATTAAACATGGATTGACTACCCTTCCTGTTAAATTTTTGTGGCCGTTGACTTTCTTTCATTTTCTGATGTTAGGAATGTATTTGATGGTTGCTGGGCAACTGAGGTCAATTGGTAGTCCAGGTGAAACCCAGTACCCCAGCATTAGAGTGCTCAAGATTGCTGACCTCAGCAATAATCCTCACAGTGAGGCATTATGGATGATGGAAGTTATTGATGCACAATCAAGAATCAAGGACATGAAAAGATGTTAAAAGATAAAATATTTGCGTTTTGACAAGTACGTGCCCAGCCTTGATTAAACATTAGCAGCTCCCATTTTTATGATAATACAAAACCCAAATACTATACCAGGATTATTTTCAAATTAATAATAAATTAAAACTGCAGTTTTGCAGTCTTCTCCCTATTGACCTGGGGTATCAGTGTTTAAAAACAAAGGGGGCCTGTAAGTCAATTCTCAGTAATCCTGTTCATTGAAGATATCAGATTACGTTATAGATACAATTAAATGAGTCTCATAATCAAATTTTATGTTACTTTTATCTCTTCCGTATATTTCTTGCATACTTTCAGATACTTTTAATTACAGTCACGCAATACAAGTCACAAAATATATTATTTTGAACTTTAAACTCTATACAAAAATGGCTGACATTTTACTATAATCATTTTGTTTGCATTCAAATTAGCCCTAAATACCACGTTCTGTGGTTTAAAAATCAAAAGAATTTTTTACCTTGAACGAGGCAAGTAGGGTCTAATGTATCAGTCAATTCCAAGCACGATCATCCCCCCCCCCCCGGCAACCCCCGGGCATTTGACCCCTGTTCGGCTCCACATAGTGGGGCATTTGACGCGAATAGAAACCCGACCCATCGGGCATTTGACCCGTCGAAAAAATGCTGGTCAGCGGTCGCATAAATTGTCGGAATGCTTTATTCACAGCCAGAATTTACTCGTATATTTTGCGTCAAACAGTTTTTAATGTAGTAAGCCATTTAATACTACCATAGAGAAGCGTTCCAACAAATATATCTGAGATTTTTTTGGGCATGGCGGGGTTACATATTGCCCTTCGCTTCTCATTTTCAGTGGTATGTCCATGTTCCCTCAAGCTTCGTTCTCCCTTTGCTCGGCGTTCGAAGCTCGACTTGTTGGCATGTCTAGGTTTCATAACATAGTGTTTTTAATCATTGTTCTTGTTATCACACGTATTTGCAAACTTCATGTACATTTAATATAGAACTTTACCACATTTGATATAAAAGAAAAGCGAGTATCGGTACATATATCGTTAAACTCTCTGTTAGTTGAGTTTCATATGTGATGTTATGCATTATCTTTAATAATAAATTGTTTTAAATTTATTAATGTATGAATTTCGTTGATTTTTATATAAACAGAGCTAGCGAATACAAAAAAAAAAACAACACGATGACTTTTCAGCCCCAACCAGTGGGGCATTTGACCTAGAAATCGGCCCATATGGAGGGGAATTTGATCAGGCATTTTTAAAAAAGTCAAATGCCCGGGGGTTTGCCCGGGGGGGGGGGGGGGGATGATCGTTTTTGGAATTGACCCAGACATAATTTAAATGTCGGCCATTTTTGGCATTTGGAAGGTCTTTTCCTTATAATTTTCTGCGTACTTTACAGAGAAACGAAAGAAGGTGGTCACTTTCCACCAAACCTACACTTCTCTATGTTTGATCGCCAAAATCTTTTCTCACATACCAGCACTTTAGTTCGCCGAGGTTTGGTGGTAAAAGTCTTAGTTGAGTTATCCGAGAGATTTATCCCCACGGGAGAAAAGGAGATTCTTCCCTATCCGGGGACTGGGGGACACTCGCCGTACTCCAGTTCTGAGCCCGCAGTAATTCTAGTCCAGCGCCCGTTTTTAACGAGAAAACCGGAAGCGATCGAAACTCTGCAAAACAGTTAATTCTACGTCAAGTAACCGTGTGATTGAATGTCTGTTATTATAAAATGAAGCGCCTTAAGAAAGAAGAATTAAATAGTTTATACAAAGAGGCGGAGTTTGACAGGGAACACAGCGAAGTGAAGGAAATCGAAACAAGGATTCGAAGTTTTGTCGACGAAATTGCCGAGTACATCGGTCGTCAGGATCCACTTTTCAAGAACTTTGTAATCCCAAGCGGAAGCTTCTATGAAGACCTGAAAGTTGAAGGACCAGATGAGTTCGACTTCATGATTTGCTTGGAAAAACTATCCAAGCCTGGCGTGTGTGTTTCAAAGGATATTCCCTTGAGACCAGTCCCCGATCCCGGGTATGTTCATGTTCAAGTTGCCGACGAAGTTACTCGCCACCGATTCAAAGACTACATTTCCAAGCGCGAAAACCTCAAACCCGATGTTCTTTTAAACAGATTTCGAATCCTCATCGAGGAGGCTGTGTATGAGAGAAAGCTAACTGCCCGGGATAAGATAGGTACAAATATTGATGTTGAGCTCAGGAAGATTCCTGTCACGGTCAAGGTCATGTGGAACGGCACAAAGTACCCTAACTATGAAATAGCCATTGATTTAACTCTCTGTATTAAAATGTCTGGATGGCCGACTGCTTCGGATATACGAGAACGAGTGGCCAGAGGTCATCCTGGATATGAAATGTTCCGAGAAGCGGTCCGAGCCGGGCATCATCTTGTAGCCTCAACCATTGGCGAGTCTGGCAAGCCTCGACCTTGCTGGCGTTTGTCGTTTTCAATTCCTGAAGGCATTGTTCTCAAGGGTATCTTCAAGAACCCAAAACTCGTTTGCAATGTGGCTCTTAAGGTTCTTAAGGTTTTACGAAAGAAGAACGAGGATAAATTATGCCTCTTCGAGCAACCTGACGACCCTGATGTTTCCTACAATTTGACTTGGGCGTTTCATTCATACGTGCTCAAGACAATGTTTCTACATGAATGGACGGAATTTCCAGAAGATTCTTACTGGACCAAAGATCAGCTTGGAAAACGAGTAAAAGGCATTTTACAGAGAATTCGAAACAGCGTGATTGGCAAAGACATTCGGAGTTTCTGGGTTCCAAAATACAAGCTTTTTAATTTTCGAGCAAGAAAGCCAACCCAAACTAACCCATGTGTGAATAACATTTCACGACTCCTAGACAAGCTTGAATTGTAATTGGCAGAAACTAATGTTATCGTCCGTCTTTAAGCAAGTGCAAGGTGAACTGGATCGTTCCTGTAGTTTCTAATTGTTGCTACGTAAACATGAGGAAGGTGTCCTCTTGGCGACCCCGAGCAATTTACTTCCCAGCATCGTTTCCGGGTATTCGTGGACTCATCCCCATGCCCCAGTCGTCTTAAGGACGGTGCCTACTAATACCGAGGTTATTTTTGCGCGGTTTGTGACTATGCGTGAAAAGCAGATCTTAGCTAGGTCTATTGTAACCACGCATTTTTTAGAGATAGTTAAGCAACAATTATTCTAAAAAACAGTAAAATACAAAGCAATAAATGGCATTTTATTTCCAAATTGAAACTTTATTATCTCTGAAAAACGCATGGTTACCCCCAATTTTGTTTTTGGATACTAAGAGCACTTGCTAAGTTCTGCTTTCTCTGCATAGTTTTAAACCGTGCAAAAATATCCCTGTTTTGGTAAACACCACCCATAGGAAACTGGTAGCCACGCATTTTTTAGAGATAATTAAGCAACAATTATTCTAAAAAACAGTAAAATACGAAGCAATAAATGGCATTTTATTTCCAAATTGAAACTTTATTATCTCTGAAAAACGCATGGTTACCCCCAATTTTGGTTTTGGATACTAAGAGCACTTGCTAAGTTCTGCTTTCTCCGCATAGTTTTAAACCATGCAAAAATATCCCTGTTTTGGTAGGCACCACCCATAGGAAACTCGAGTATCTCGAGATGCGCAGAACGTATGCGCAGTAACAAAAGTAGGCACCATCCTTTAGGTGTGGTTCTACATGAAAGCCGTTTTCACGCCGCTTAAAATCGGTTTAACCGAAATATCTCGTTCGCGTTTCAAGCAATACTAAAACCCTATGCTCATTACACAAATCAATGTTTTGGGGTGTTTTGTAAATTTTTGGGTGATTTTTAGGTATATTTGGGAGGAGATAGTTTTTCTCAAAAGAGCAGTAAAATTAAGAGAAATAAGAAATATTAAAGATTTAGTGAAGTTTTAACATTAGAATTTGTAGTTAATAATTAATAGACGGATACCAAGTTAGTCCACTAGCAACCTGGGGTGCTCTTGCATGGGTATCCACTGTCTGTTAGTGTTCCAAAAATCATTTTCTTTCCTCCATGAAAATTCCATCCAAATTCATGTTTACCCCCACCTCAATGTCTTCGCGAGGGCTGATGGAAAGAAGGAAGCGAGGGATATGGGAGACAGAGACAGAGCCTCTCCCATCTCCATCTTCCCATCACCTCACCCGCTTGTTATGTAGTGAACAAGAGGGAGTGCAGGGAATCTCTCCCCTTTCCTTCTTCCCACCACCCCCCTCCCTACCCACTTGTTATGTAATGAAGAAGAGGGGATGGCTCGTGGAGAGAGTCTCTCCCCTTTCCTTCTCCGTCAAACACCTCCCCCCCCCCTCCTTTCCTCGCCGCTTCTCGAGCACGCCCGTCTGGTTTAAGGCACAAGAGAGAGGACTGGAGGCTAGTGAGGGGTTTCGGACGTAACCTTCGGTAGCTTGCTTTGCATGTGCTGTCCAGTACTTTGATGAGCTGTTTGATCTTTCTTATGTTTTTACCTTTTTTATCAGTGAACCACACAAACTAATTAAGTAGAGGATAGCAGAATAAATAGTTAAATTCCCCTGTAGCTCATAACCCAGGCAATGAACTCTATCATTTCCCGCCTTTTTTTTTTTTTTTACTTTTTCACCTGCATGTATATAGTTTATAAACCTTTATTTATAAATGCTATGTTATATATTAACCACTAACTAATAACAACAATTGATACTTTATTTCTCATTTCCTTAAAACATATTTAATATTTTATATGAATATTTAGTTAACTTAAAGTTTTAAAGTTATTTTAAAATAAGACGAACTAAATATAAATATGTAATGTGGAAATGCCTAGTGCCTAAGTAAACCATATAGTTTTCTAGTTAGACACTAGTCTTGTTTAGTTACATTTTAAATGTAGACGTCTGCATACAAACATACTCAGCACACACAGTCACACACGACGCACACACTATATGACACTTGTTGAAATAAAAAAATTAGAAGAATTCAACTGGCTTTAGACGTTAAATTTGCTTCGATAGTAAGTACTGTTCAACTTTTCTTGGGAAAGTAGAAAGACTGAGATCTTTGATATCTTGTGATAGTTTTTGCCAGTGGTCAACTGCTAGAGCCGAGAACGTTGTTTTTCCAATATTAGTCCTGAAACGTGCTTTATAGAAGTTATCTTTTGAAGCATATCTAGTATTATATGTGTGAACTTCACTGGCGTAACGAAAGTGGTTATCGATGATGCTAGGGAGCTACTTATGTTTACGTTCAAATTCAAAGTTTTAGAACCATTTTTTTTTCTCTCATTGTAACTCTGGTGGCCCTGAGCAAGACTAGTGGTATTTGTTGAAATATTCGCCCAATTAAAATTGCCCTTCGCCTTAGTGTCAGCCTGCAATCAGTTCGGTTTATTTACTTAACTAACACGTTAAGTGACGCCTGGGACATGCACTCAGCTCTAAGGGTTCGGTGCTGACGAAAAGTATCCAAAACAGTTACCACATTGCCTTCTAAGAATCAGCAGCGTAGCAGATTTTTAAGATTGTGAGTGCTATCCCTTTAACATGCGACTGAAAATGATTTTGGTATCACCCGCACAACGGTCTGATAGTTTAAAATATGACAAAAAAATAAAGATCTCTAAACTTCAGTTATAACCAGAGATATAATCCAGCGTTAGAAAACTGCTTTTCGGTCTCAGGAAAGCTGAAAACAGCGTTTCAGAGTTAATGATTTCCTTGGGAGCATGCCCCGGGCCTGCGTCCTCTGTCATTCTTCTTGAGAGTAAGAGGAGTAAGAGGAGAGTTTCGCTAACAGATGAATCACGCATCTACATTTGGTCGCGCAATTTAAATTCGAGTCGGTTCTACACTTTCCAGCCCTGTCCTGCACGAGAAAATGGATTCACAAGCATTCTGGGGTTTCGAATGTAATTTTGACCTTTTCAATATCTCACGACTTTCGATAAAATCCTCACTGAGCCAAGGAGTCCCTATTTTTTATCTTATTTATTTATTCATTTATTTGTCTTTTTTTTTTTTTTTTTTTTTTTGTCTTTTTCAGTGAAAATTACGCGGCACGCGTGCACTGAGGCAGGAAGGAGAGTTTCCATTCTTTAATAAATACCAGTTTTTATGCCAACTTGAAGAATTCAGTAATAACTCTCCGGGTATTTCAGTAAAAACACCGCCCAAAAAAATTGCCGAGACGTGGTTCCAGCGCCTTGTTCTAGTCGCGATTATAACTTCCTAAAAATGTGACTGACAAACAAGAACACATTGACAGACAATTTGGTAGATGATATGGCCAGGTAACCATTTGTATTTTAATTTCTACCTGTCTTTTTGTCTTCTTATTGATGGCAATTCTACTGAGACTGGGCCGTAGACGTCGAAAATAAAACAAATAGGAATTAAACATTGTTGAATTGAACTGAGATGAGAATGTTGTATTATTCAATAAGTGACACAGGCATACTCGGAAGTTCGGTGCTCTACCACTGAGCTACAAGGGCTACGTCCATTAAACTAGGTGCATGGGACAAACATCCTGTATACTGCTAGGATTGGAATGTCTTATGTGGCATATGCGCAATGGAATAAATGTGATGGAATATTTTAAGCCTGGTGAATAAATGAGAATGATGTATTATTCAATAAGTGACACAGGCATACTCGGAAAATACTGAGATGTTTCAAGGGGAAGTTTCAGTTCAACCACTTTTTCTAGTTTCAAAAACCAGGTCAACTTGTTTGAAAAATAGAGCAAGAAATATTCGTACTGAGTGACTCAGCCATGTTTTCACAGAGGATCGCTGTGCGGATCTGTTATATCGAAGGAACAAAGTATTTAAACTTTTAAAAGCAAGATTTAACGTATCTGCCATGAACCGAGGTTCGAGTCCTCGTCGACAAATAGTACGTTATATCTTGCTTTTATACGCTTACCAGCTTCCCCAATGTCCTCTTGAAAATATTATAAGTATCATTTTCTTTAAATTACTTTATTTCAGTCGTGGAATTCTTTTTCCGAAAGCTTTCTATAGTTGCCAAGAAATCATGTCTCAGGTATAGAGCAAACACCTGCGTGCATGCAAGTTGCGTTACTATTGGTCACTGATTCCACTTATGGCATGATACATATCATTTTTCACTTTTAAGTCTCTGATTCCAAACGCGACAGGACTGCGTTCTTTGTGAACAATTTATCATGGATGACCGTGTAACTCGTGCCAGAAGCAGTTCAAGCGCCTCGAGTTTGTTCTTCCCAACACCGAAAGTCCCACCGCAAAAGGGGAGTTTCGTCATGACGTATTTTTCTTGCCCAGTTGATTCTGTAGATCAAACATCATCGACTCAGTCCGCCGCCAGACCGCGAGGGGCAACGGTGATTACAGAAAATACGTACAAGATGGAACCAGACAAGTGCTTCAGTGTGTCTGAAGTGAGAGCTATTATCCTTCAACATCTTCAGGCGCTTGAATCGCAAAAGTACGACGCGAAGTTGTGTAGAGAGCTGGCCAAAGGGATGTCCAATTCTATTATGAGTGACTTGAAGATGCTCGGCTATTCACGGTTCAAGTTTGTCTGTTCCGTGACAATTGGACAGAACAGAGGACAGGGTGTGAGAATTGCGAGTCGATCAGTATGGGACACTGATTGTGATACATTTGTCTCTGAAAGCTTTAAGAATGACACTCTGTTCGCGGTTGGAGTGGTGTTTGGGGTTTACAAGGAATAGGAACTAAAGCCGGCTTTTGGGAATTATTTTCATGGGAACCTTTTATCAGTGTTTTGTGCCATCGCTCAAGAATTCTACAAAAGACTGCTTGGCAATCCAACAATCCAACGACGCTCATTTGCTCCGCAAAGCTGTGAAAACATTTACACGTTAAGTGTTGGCGAAGTGTTGGTCAAATATCAAGGTACTTTGTCGCATACCTGAAGTTCCGGTCGAGTTCCGTCAAAAATCTTTAGCACGAACAATACAAGAATTAGATTTTCATTGCTGAAAAAACCGACTGATGTAGATAGTTTCTTTCAATTAATACTTCACTTCCAGTGCTATATTGTTTGTTTTTTATTATCACTCTCTTCAAATAGGTCAAAAAAGCTTTTATGTTTTGTGTTTATATGAGCTTAGAGTTTACAAATAGCTGTAACTAGGTAACGTGGTTGAAATGTCACAAAGGCGAAGGAAATTTGAAATTGAAATTGTTCACAGTTCCAAGTCACGCGACGTAATGATCCGAGAAATGGAATTAAAAATGTGTGCTCGAATCTTTATATAACCTTACAAGGCCCTGATTTTAGGGCTTTTATTTGATAAAAAATTGACTTCCCACGTTGTTGTGACCTGCAAGCAAGGGTTTTGAGGAAGTCTTTAACAGTACAGTTGAATCTTCTCGGTAACTGTCAAAGCAAGCACATGGTGTTATTTTATTTTATTCTTGATCATTAATTTTAATTGTTTGTTTCTAAGACATTAGCAACTGTACTGCTGTCTGCGGGCATTTAGTAATGTACAACACTTATTTAAAAGAAATTATAATAAATATCACACTTTCAAAATAAAAGTACTTTGTTCATCAAATGAAAATCAAGATGAATGCTTTGTGGTACGAATGCTAATTTCCACCTACTAACAGCTACTAACTGTAACGCAGTGTTGAGGTCACCAATCAATTTATTCGGCTGCTCTGATGGAATCACGAGCGAGAATCACTCAGACTTAGTCCATCGCAAATAACGCCTTTTAAAGAATCTGCGTCTCCCCACAGCAGTGAATTTGATGTAAGCTATAATAATAATAATAATAATAATAATAATAATAATAATAATAATAATAATAATAATAATATGTAATAATAATAATAATATTTAATACTTATATTGCGCTTTTTTCTAATAAAAAGTAATGAAATAATATATAATAATAATAATAATAATATTTAAAACTTATATTGCGCTTTTTTCTATAAAAGTACTCAAAAGCGCATTACAATATTATTAATAACTAAATTAAAAACCAGTAAAATTACCCGATAAAATTACAATATTTAAAAATAAATAAATAAATAATCATCTAAAAGCCTTCTTAAATAAATATGTTTTAACAGAACGTTTAAAAGAGTCGATTGATGTTTCCTGTCTTATTGGCAGAGGAAGACTGTTCCATAAAAAGGGGGCAGCCATCGATAACGCGCGATCTCCCAATGTCTTCTTTGTTCTTAGCCGAGGTCTTTCTAACAATATACCATTATTGTTACGGCGTAGTTGGTAACATGAGTCCGGAATCTAAGATCAGTATTGGACAAACATGCGCCAGTCCGGGCTCGCCACCTGAAGTCTCACTCACGTCCTCCATGGTTTAATGATGAAATAGTGAAGGCGAGAGGTGAAAGACGGAGTGCTGAAAGGTAATGGCGGGCTAGTAAGCTATACATTTAATTTTGAAACAAGGGACGTAAATTCTTACTGTATGCGTTTTTCACTTGTTTCAGCCATGTCAATGTCAACCAATTCTGTGTTCTTTATCTGTTATCTCGTTTGTTTTGTTTTGTTCGCTTCGCGTTCTTTTCAAAAGAGCTGGGCACTTAGTATAGACAGACTATCATACTTCAGACACAAGTAATGTTATACTCTTGTGTATATTCCCTCTCCTCCTCCCTCCCCCTTCCTTTTTCTTTTAGCCTAATGCCCAGCCCGTAGGTCGCACTTTCTACTCTCCCCAATCTTCCTCTGCTTGTAACATCCAAGATGGCGGCTATAGCGCTCAACCAAAATAATACGCCCTCGTTGAAGGCTGTTTTGCCTTGGACCAGTTTGTTTTGCGTTTCTGAGAAGCCGCATATAAACAGTACGTAGCACGAGAGCCCCCTGAGAGAGATGTAGGAGCTGTTTACTGTATAGCAAATGCTAGTGGACATTATATTTATTCGTCTGTTTGCTTGACAATAGGCCATCTACAGTTGTGTGCTAAGTGACCTGGCCTTGCATTGGAAGCAAGGCTGGGGGTGACCTTGTTTCTATACAAACTTCACTGCTATTCATATGTAAATGAAAACTAGTTAACATAAGAACAGTATGATGTACATATGAAAAGCAGTGAGAGTTGTATCAAAACAAAAGGTCACCCCCAGCCTTGCTTACAATCCAAAGCCAGGACACTTAACACACAACTGTAAAATGGGCTATTGATGTTGAAGGATTTCAGCAACTTAACTTCAAACGTCAATAACTGTTCAGTCAATCAATCAATCAAAGGTCTTTATTATGTTTCAAGCAAAAATACATGCTAAAACTGAGAAACACTTACAGTAAAAATAATCAAAAGTTCATCAAATCGCCACTTCATATTTAAAAAAAAAGTCTATTGATAAAACTATCCAACTAACAAACATTCGATACCAAACATTCGATACCGTCGATTCTGGGTTTCCTTGAAAAGTATCGATTTGGGTGAGAAACATCAGTTGTTTCGACACCTTTCGATACTCTTGACATGACTACTTGGAACAAAAAAGTGGTGTGTGTACTCGAAGAAATTATCTGATTTTGAATGAAGCATATTTTGTAATCCTAAGTCTTTCAATGTTTTCTTGTGCAATAGCAACATTTTACTTGTTTATAGCCTGGGCACTATCTTGAGTGATGACGTCACAATACAAAGCAAAGGGCATGACGTCACAACATCGAAATCGATATTGAAAAATGCTAAATATCGATAAGTATCCTTCTGTTATCGGATCGATTTGAAGGACTAGTATCGACCCACCCTTACAGACTTAGACACTGGAAGCGAGCACTTAGGGAGGGTGGGTGCTGATCGCAAAGAGAGTGCTTCACTTGTTTTCCTGCCTTTTCAGCCTTGCTTTCTCCCCCAGGGGCGGGACAGAAACGTTTCTGATTTCGCTGTTAGTCCGCTGTCTACGGCAGTGGCCGAGTGGTTCGTGAACAAGCGTTCGTAGCAAACCAAAAGTTCGGCGCATATATGGTGGCTATGAAAAACTAACTTTTTAGCTCGATCTTCACTAAAATAAGTAACCTATGCTTATCCCAAACCTTTCATGGCCTCGAACTCCTCATTTCCCTGTTGGTAATGCAGCCACGCTTTGGAGTGAACATGCGTACAGAATCTACTAAACCCAGGTTCCGTTTAATGAATGAGTTGGAACCTCTCCGTTCATCGTCTCTGCAATGAGACTCTTTGTCTCATTTATTTTCAATCGTTCAAGCTGCTTGCGATGTCTCAGTCGCATTTGTAAATATATTAATGAAAATCGTTGATAAAATTCTTCCACCATTTGTTGTAACTCTAGTCTTGTCTTCGTGTATTCTTTTCTTTCTCTTCTTCTTATTGCTGTGAACGAAAAGGAAAGTGTTCAATACAAAAATACGGCATCCGTTCGATAACCTGGATCAGGTTAACTTGATGGATTGATGGAAAGATGGACAGATGGATGGGATGCATGGATCAGTGAAGAAAAAAGGGACGAACGATGAAATGAACAAACGAACGAGCGAGCGAAAGAAAGAAAGAATGAACGAACGAATCGGAATGAATGAATCAACAAGACACACCTTGTAACTGGTATCGCCGTTTTTGCTGCCTTTTATACCATGAATGATACACTAGTCCGATCACCGCAGCCAGACTCAGCATAGAGAATAGAATAGACACAGTCGTGTTAAAAACTGGCGTACTTGGATCCAGGAGAGGCATTTGTTTTGTCTCAATCCGTCTGTGCGTGGTCACCTTGACAAAAAAGAGAGAAAATTAGTTTTTCTTAGGCTTAGTTCAGGTTCAGTACCGTCTAATGCGCCATGCCAAGTGGTACGAAGTTTTTTGATAGCCAGATGAATCGTCTAAATTACGACTTTTTCTACAGATTTCAATTCAGCATGGCACCCTGGAACCCCCTTTGAAGATCAGTAATGGCGGAAGAAAAACTTTTAAATAAAGTTCCTGTGGTCGAAATACATCAACCAAAGAAAAATAGAGATATAAACCCGTTCTTTAGGCCTTATGTCTTATCCTCAGTAAATATAAAAATTGTCCGCCCGAAAAAGCCACAGAAAAGCATGTTTTGCGATACGTTTTGTTCTCTGAATGCGGCATTGTTCTAAAAGGAGATTCACTTCAAACTAAATAGTTCAAGCCTTGTTGAGTTTCACGCGCAATTACGTACAATCCGCCTGAGAATTCCCACCACAAAAGCGGTAAGTCAACGATACACGTTTCTGATATGCCTGTCAATCTTGACGAGATAGTCAATTTGTTGGAAGGCCTACACCCGAGAATGATGCAGTTTACCAGTTTGGTGTATGACTATCAGCAGATCGAACAGCTATCAGAACTTGACAGGGCGTGGAATGTACATTGAACTTTCTTGTTTAAGTTGAAACGATTATGCCCTCGAAATGATGTATATAGCTTGAAAAGCTGCTGTAAAAACAAGTTGTGATTGCCTAAAATGGGTCTCAAAATGTAGGAAATGAGGTTTCTGGGAACCTAGATTTTCAAAAATTTCGGGGGGAACATGCCCCCGGACCCCCCTAGTAAGAGCGCCTCCGGCGCTCAGCAGGATTTGGGGCTCAACGAACATTCCTATCGAACCTTAGCTACGCGCCTGCAGAGCTTATTGAAAATACAAGCGAAAACGTATTAGATACGGCAAATGTAAAAGGTGCATGTAGGGCGTCTGAACCCAGCCTTAGCCTCCAATACAATCGGTTCTTTGGATTCGTAATTGTGGTGAAACTCCAATCCTTTTCCACGAAGCGGTTCGTAAGGATTCAGTAAGCCCGGCTGCAAGAGCAGGGGCCTTTTTCGGCTTTCCAGACGGAAAAGGTGTTATCCACACTAGGCAAGGTTACTTTTTATTGTTCTCAGTACGCTGTCGGAAAATTCACAACTCGGTCCCTTTCCTCGCAAAAGAAGACTCCGCTTAAGTTATTCAAGATGACCGCCGCTTGCAGAACAACAAATGTTTTTATTCGTATTATATTCACAATTGAATATGAGGCAACAAGTGCCGTTTGAGCTCTTTTTCATTTTCCGATTGCCTCCTTCCTCCCTCTCGACGACACTCTTTTCACATAACAGCATAGACAACCGAAGGACCAAAGTTGATCCTAAGAAAGAACAAAATCACAAAAATGCGCGAACGTCCCTGAATGGCCGCAAGCGATGAGAAGAGGGGGTATATTCACAAGCTGATATAATTTCCCAGAATCCTTAGGCGCTTTAGCCAAACAGAGTCTCACCTGGCGACCAACCGTTTGTTAAAGAGCCGAAGGATTCTGGAAACGCCATTGATACAATGTTAAACGTAGCAGTTTAACTTCTCAGAGCTAGTCAATCGATTTTAAAAGGACTTGGTAGTAATAAATAAGTAGACCTCATCAGCGCAATTTTAAACCTCACTTTACACGGATTGTTGTTTGACATCGGCAGTAAAGCTGTCTTGTAGTTGGTTTTGTCGCAATTTTCTGCAAAATGCCTCATTTTGTCAATTCTGACGAAACAAAAAAACATTCCTGCTTCAATTCTTTAAGAAATTAAGAACAGTCAACCTCAGTTTAAACAAAAGACGTCCTTATTTAAGACCAGTAATAGTAGTCTAAATTGAGTAGGCCATTTAGTAATAGCATGCACGCAAACTGAAGAGCAAATAAGTCCATCTTTTTTTTTTATTCGAGATAGAAGCTTCAGAGGGTAGTTGGCATGAAGTCACTCAACTTGGGCCTTCTAACCTAAACTTTAACAAATTTAACATGTTTAAAACTCAACGAGACTTATCAGCTGTGTAAAATGGAAAAACACCTTGAATTTAAGATGAACCGTGTATGCACTTTAATCAAAACTTTAATTCCCGTACTTACAAGCAAATAATTACAACTGGTGACAAAACCTTGAAGTTTGGAAGTGTATATCTGTGCTTTTTCTGACATTCCCCCAGGGTACTCCCCTATATAGGCTATAAAGGTATTTGCGGCACCAAAGGGTAACGTTTTTTGAGCCGTTTTTGTCTGAAATAAGGTATAGCTTTTAACCATTTTGCTTTGGAATAGCCGTAAAGATTTTAACCATTTTTGTCCGAAAAAGGGTATCGATTTTACAGAATCGTTAGGGATTGCAGAGACCAGGGGCGCTTTCCATTTAACCAAAATTTTCGGTTTAATTAGTTGAAATGTGAATGGTGCGTGCGGATTAAACGGAAATTTTCTGTAACAGACAGACGACCTTTGGAAGTCCCAAAGTATTCGAACAGAAATTACCGTTCCATTTGTACAAATGGTATCTTAAAATTTTCTAGTGCTCCCAAAATTTGGCCTTTACTCGATTTGCTCGCAAAAAGTAAACAAGTGCTCGCTTGCTCGTGCTCGCAAAATTTTCGCAGCTGCTCGCATGCTCGGATTGCTCGAAATTACGTAAATCGCGCTTTGTAGGTTTTTTTTGGTACAAAAATAAATGTATCTCTCCGTTACAGCCAGATTCATTGGAATTCAGTACTAAGTTCAGTTGAAGGCAAGGACAATAACATAAGTTAACGAAATTTTATACATGCCATAACCAGGATAGCGATAACATGTAAAAGTGGCGCATTCTAATAAAAACAACGTCTAAAGCTTTGCTGCTAGCGGAAAATTTACGAAGTGCTCGTGCTCGCAATAAAAACAGTGCTCGCATGCTCGCGAATGTTCGCAAAGACAATTCGAAACCCTTTATTTGTGTCGTTGTTTTGTTGCCCTATTACAGAACATGTGACGGTTCTCTAGGGAATAGTCTGTTTTAGGATTGGTCATATTTATGCATGCATTCTTTGCATTCAAGACGCTAAAGGATCGATTCTCCTGAGAATATCACCTGGTTTGTAAAGGGCACATAGAAAGAACGAGGTCTGTTTAGTCACGCAACTCTGTTTTGTTTCTATTGTTTGTTTGTCGCACCTCGATTGTTTTTCAGCCAATCTTGTGAGCCGTTGTAAGAGCTGCGTAAAACAATGACCTCATCTCCGCATGAATTGGTGTCATGCATTCGATATTAGTACAAACTGTTGTTTGACATTGGTGTGCAGCAATTTTCTTGACTTCGCGTCATTATGGGTCTCCGCGTATCAAAACAGCGTTATAGGGCTAACGGCCAACACATAGCTACGCACAAGTCTACGGATTCATTACCGACGAACGAGCAAGTTTCTCAACCACAGATATCGGCCCAAGTTCAGGAATTTGTTCACGCTAAAGAAAGAACTGAGGCGATTACATTGCCAGCCAACATAAATTCGCAAGCTCTACACGGTGGTAATCGTAAAAGTTTAAGATACAAGCTAAACCCTTCTGAGCTAGCTGCTAGTCTTCAAACGATGTTTGATTGGATTGAAGCGCTACGAAACTTTGACCACTGTCAATCCGCCGATGCATATTCTAGTCTGAGTGAAGTCGTCGACGGTTTGTATGACATGAGCTTTGATGCCGTCAAGTCTGCTGGGGCTTCTGGAGGTGAGCGATTCACCACACTTGTCGATTTTATCGTCGATATCGAAGGTGCATCAGTTTTGTACAGCTTCGCGCAGAATTGTTTTGAAGATTACTACGAGTTCAATGATAAACGAATGGAGGACTTGGCTTGTTTTGATTGGTTGTCAAACGCCTTGGGAACAACACAAAACCCTTTCTTTGATTGTCTGGGAATTATTTTAGGAACAATGCAAAACTTTTCAGATTTTCACCACGGCTTTTCTTCGGCGTGTGCAAAGGTAGGCGTGGTTTCAATGTGTCTCGAAAACATCCAACGAATTGATGCTGAAAATGTTAACTGGGAAAACGGAAATAAAGACTCGGAGCCAGTTGAAATAATAGGCTGTTGTGTTGGAATTTTACACAACATATCCCAACGACTAAGAGACCGTGAGTTATTTGCCTATAGTGAGGAAACTTTGCTTCGCTTTGCCAACGTAAAAATGCCAAGAATAGCTGCTTCATCCTTGCTTTGCCTGGCCTACCTAGTCGTTGAAGAAACCAATCATCTTATTTTAGCTGACGAGTACGTGCTTAGTTTTATTATTAAAATATTAAATGAAGCGTGGCAAACAAAATATCGCCGATCAAACGGATATTCTGCAAAGGAACTTGCAGAAGGACTGAGCCATCTCGCGATTAATGACACGAACAAGACGGTTCTGGGACATAAAGGAGCGGTGCGTGTTTTGATGGCTGTGCTCAGAACGTCTAGAGAACGTGAAGAAAAGGCAAGTGCATTGAGAGCCTTGTGGATGTTAGCTTTTGATGACAACAACAAGGAAGCCATTAGACAAGAGGCGGGAGCTTTGAAGATGTTGCGTCAGTTGCAGTACAGTAAAGATCCAGAAGTTCAAAAGGCAGCCGCGGGAGCATTATGGGAGCTGGAAGTGAAGACATCGAGAAATATGGAGAAGGGGGAAGCAACCCGTAATCACGTGATGATCAGCTACCAATGGGATAACCAGGAAGTGTTGATAGAAGTGAAAAATAGGCTTCAAGCGAGTGGATACAGAGTGTGGATGGACCTGGAGCAGATGGGTGGCTCTACACTAGAGGCAATGGCAAAGGCTGTAGAGAATTCTGCTGTTGTTCTGGTCTGTGTGTCACAGAAATACAAAGAAAGTCCTAACTGCCGATCAGAGGCCGAGTATGCGTATCAGCTGAGAAAGGACGTCATTCCTTTGATGATGCAACCTAAGTACAAAGCAGATGGCTGGTTGGGAATGCTTCTGGGAACAAAGCTGTGGTTCGACTTTCGTAGTAAGCCGGCCATTGAAGATGGTATGACAAAGCTGGTCAAAGAGTTAAAAGGAAGAGGGAAAGATGATGACGTGACAGACGGACCAGTGGAGTCCGAGATTCGTCCAGCTTCAGCAGATGCTGTTGCCGCCCCAGCTGCTGCCGTGTCTGGCTGGACAAATGAAGACGTGAAACAATGGCTGAAAGAAATTGGATTAGGAAAAGTTTGCACTGAAGATATTTCGGAAATGAATGGGCAGACGCTGATTGACCTGCAACAACTTCGTGGAGAATGTCCAGAATACTTCTACAGGTGTTTAGAGCAGAGCTTGAGGATGACAAACATGTTTGACGTATTCAAGTTCAGAATGGAGCTAGACAAGCTGTTTGGAAAGTGAATAGCATAAAGAAAAAACATTTAATTCAAATGTGGCCAAACACAATCGCTGGTTCAGTGTTAGTTGGTTTGGAACCAGGCGGATTGCATTACGGTTGATGGCGGGTTAAGATCCCGATCATACCAAAACACTCAGAGGATTAGATTTAAAAGTACCAAGGAAGAAGATGCTGGCATGGCCAAGAGATCTGCAAATTGTTAAACCTTCACGTCGCTCCAGTGGCAACAAGGAACTAGTGGACCCGCTACAAATGGGGACGTTAAAACACTGGGGGGCATTAGAAACCTTGGCAGTCATCACTCACCGTGTCATGCATTTATGCATTCGTTCGTGGGTTGGGTAGGTGAGACGAGATTAGCATGAGACTAATGGTCGCTGCTGGAGGCTCCTTCAAAAGGTGGGAGGTACAAATCTGATCTCACAACCGCAAAAACACTAAAAGACATCATTGAACAGTGGCGTGATTGGTTCTGAGTAGAAATACAGCAAAAACTAAGATTGACAAACCACAAATGAGCCAAGTCAAAATGATCGGCTTCGGAGCATGATTTAGAGTGATCTTGAATACTGATTAAAGAACGTTGCAGTAAAGCTAAAAAAAACTTGAACAGGAAGTTCCGGTATCAAAGGGGCCTGGCCAGGCCAATCTCACCTTCAGTTGTCAATCAACTACCAGAGCGTAGGCAACTAGCAAACAACATGTCTTTTTCTTCGGCTTTTACTGATAGAATTGGCTTAGTTTTCAGAATAGCCCTTGTTAAACAAATAAGAACTTGATATCTTATATTGCTGTAGTGATATTACAAAATTTTGAGGCATATTTTTCAGAGGACGCTTGAGTCAACAACTTTCCACGACTGAACGGCGTCTTAATTTGCATCTTACGCCCATAAAGGTGTGAAATGAAGGAGGGGCTTGCCCTTTTATAGCGGAACTTCTTGTTTAACAATTAACATTTTCGTGAATACGAAACATATAATTGAACTGCTGGTGGCAGATTAAATTGAAGAAAGACCCTCGCAGCTTTTTACGCTACTTAAGTAGACGCGAAAAGAAAGCCTAAAAAAATTCAGGATTGAACGGGATTCGAACCCATGACCTCTGTGATACCGGTGCAGTGCTCTACCAACTGAACTATCAAGCCAACTAGGAGCTGGTCATATTTGTGAGTTCGTAATATACCCATGAAGGATGAATAAATTAATGTTAATATATGAAATATTTGAACTGCGGGTGGCAGATTAAGTAGAAGAAAGACCCTTGCAGTTATTTACGCAGTTTAAGCAGTTGCGAAAAAAAAGCCTTGTTTTCGAATCCCGTCCAATCCTGCTTTTTTTTTTTTTTTTTTTTTTTTTTTTGATTCCCCTTGATAAGAAAAAACTATTAACATCGAACACTTGTTTTGACCTCTGTGGCGTCCGTGATGTTTGGGGCGCTGAAGTCATCTTTGCGGTGGCTATGACCAAAGTCACAAAAAGAAATTATTAGAGGTAGACTTCCTTCCTGTGATGTGTTGATTTTGTATGTTCATATTTGGTTTCCATTTTTTCCTGATTATAATTCCATTGCATTTTTTATGTTCCATATAAAATTTTCGTAACGCAAAAAGTACTTCTTATTTTTATTAAGAAAATGTAAGAGAAAGCTAGTGATTAAAGTCGTAAGTTTACATTTAAAATTTTTTATGAAACCTACAACCAGTATACACAACTGGCACAATACTGCGCGCGCAAAATTTCGCCGACACAAATTATAGCGTGTGCCAAGCCCGCCCATTTCCACACTTCGAAATTGCTATTAATATTTTACAATTATTTAGCGACGAACGTCTGGTGCAAGTTTAATGTTGGTGAAATATTCATTATGATTAAGCTAAAAAACCTTTCCTTGTTCTCTACCAGCGATATACCACTCCTATGTAATTTTCTACATTTGCTGGGTATTTACTGTATCTGCCATAATGTCCGTCTACATCGTGGAAAAGTCATTTCTTGAAATAAGCGAATCAGAACACGAAAGTCCGCCTTTACTGTTTCTTTCCATCCTGGTTTTCACAGGGGACAGTTCATCAGTAACTAAGCGCTTTTTACTACCCATCAGTTGTAGTGAATTAAAACTTGGGTAATGTTATCATAACTTCGACTGACAAAGAGTCTACAAAGAAAGACGACAAATACAGATATGCTAAATTTACAGATTCTCAAACAGAACTGTCTGTAATGAGCGATGGGCACCTGCACGTTCGGGATCAATACCACATCTCCTAAATACTAAATTTTCAACATTGCTTAAAGCCTTCTAGTCCGCCCGTCAGAATGTTTGTAGTTCTAGAAGGTCCACTGTTTTCACATCAGCCTTCCCTGCATCAATTTTGTTAAGGCGCAAAATGTTCGCGCATGAGACGCAAGTGACATGGGGTAAACAATTCTTCAGCGCTTGTCGATAGTTTGTACTGAACGTAAATAATACTACGGGATTAACAGTAGTACTAACAAAAGGAATGAAGTAGTAGACAACCATAAAAAACATTTCGAATGAGTCTCCTTTGACACTCTTAAGGAATAATAAAAGACATGAAACGGAGAAGTACGCCGTCCAACAGATGAAAAAGGAAACATTGATCGAAAGTACCGTCTTCAAGAGTCGTTCGTTCCTTTCACGTCTTCTTGAACGGACATGTCTGTTTCCTTCAATCACCGGATTTGCTCTCCTGGAGGATTTGATGATTCGGTAACTGAGAATGGAAATAATGACGAGAGGTACACAGTAAAGTAGCACAAAACCCACCATGAAGTAAATGGTCCTTGGCACCCTGTTTATGTTCATGTCCGTCTGACAGAGATATGGTCTCAGTGCTTTCGTTGCCGTTCGTGAAAAGTGGAACAGTGGGTAAATAATTCCCATTGATAAAACCCACGTTAGCAGAATGAAAACCGCCCTGATCTTTCTTGTTATTATAGCTACTTTCATGGGAAACACAGTAGCAACAAATCTGTCCACAGTTATGAGCACAAGGCTTATAATCGATACTGAATAGGATACGTACGATGAGTAAATTTTAAACTTGCAATCAAATGAAGACAATGAGTGTTGAAAAATCGAATGGCTGCTCTTTGTAAACAATGCCATATTAGTTGCCACCGAAAGTAGGTCGGAGATTGCCATGCTGGTGATGTAGTAGTTGGTGCTGATACGGAGGTTCAGTGTTTTGAGAAAGGTGATTATTAGAAGAACATTGCCTGTTACAGACACCAACGCGACAACGAGAAGGGCGACGAAGAAACCAGCCCTAAAGGTATATGGAACTTGCGTGGTGTTGTGAAGACCAAAAAACGCAGCCGAGTCGTTCATGATGGGATGTGAGCCTTCGACTGACCAAATGTGATTTCCGCTTACTTGGAGAATGGGATTCTTTGTCGCAATGTCTCGTCTTATAGTCCGCGTCTTCGGTCTTGGAGAGTTGTATTTCAAAGGAACTTTTTAAACGTTGTAATGCTTTTAAGTGAGCAGGAAGAAAAATGCAAATGAAACATGACATTGCTTCAATTAGTAGTTTTGAAGACAATAGCTCGGCGAATGGTTCCGCTATTTCTGTTTTGCTTGGAACCTCATTACGAAAGCGAGTTAGAAATTTGTCTGTAAATGAATGAAAACTAACTTTCATAATAAAACCATGCACGAAGCCCCGCCTTCATAATGACGTTCAAGACAACTCTTAAAGGGCCTATTGTCCACCCGGAACTCAATGATGACGGAAGCTGTAAGCATTGTCCTCAGCTTTAAATTAACGTTTAATTTTTTTTTTCTCATGAACTGCCTGAAGGGAAAAGTTTTCTGTTAAAACATCTGAACTTGAATACTGGCAACAATTCACTGCGGCTGGAATTTCATTTTGCCGGAAACTCTTGCATACGTAATTTCATGATTACTTCTTTTAAACGGTAACAAAAGATAAAGGGAACTTGACGACATCCAGAGCTCAGTTCAACCCTAATGTCCATTTACTTATCGGATAACTCATAATGTGTCCCATGTATTCACTTTATACTGGAAAAAAGAACACCTTTTCTTTTAAGAAAAGATGTTCTTTTTTAAAATATCTTTGTATAAAGAAACAGCATAAGACCAAAAAACATCGTTTTTCCAACCTTATCAATATACGAATTTTTTCGTGCCACAGTTCGTTGTAATTGAATGTCCAGAAACTGTGAGGAGTCTGGACACGAAACATTTGGATTCGTGAGGCTAGAATCGTTTGTGGAGTCGCAGGACTGTTGAAAAAAACAATGGCGACAAGGAGCAGCTGCGATGTG
The DNA here is from genome assembly GCF_977016875.1 of Pavona decussata. Lineage (NCBI taxonomy): Eukaryota > Metazoa > Cnidaria > Anthozoa > Scleractinia > Agariciidae > Pavona > Pavona decussata. The sequence goes on from NW_028145488.1 coordinate 423,979, forward strand.
GACCTACATTTTAATGTGGAAAACTTCCAGAAGCTACTTTACGTAGAACACAGCAACTCCGTTACTTTTGTATAATGTCGCTATATTATTCCTCTTCGCCTTCGCCCCCTCCCCCCCCCCCCCCCCTTCTCCAAAAGACAAAACGATGCCAGCAGTTATAGCGCCTGAAGTTTGTGCCCAGCCTTCCCGCATGTAACATGAAGTACCTAAAATAGCCCAATTTCGATATATTAAAATTCAACCTGAAACAATAACATCACTTCGAGGCTCCGGGGAATAAATTGTAGAGTTTATAAGGGTTTATTCCCCGGAGCCTCGCAGTGATGTTTATTGTTTCAGGCTGAGCAAAGGACTTCAGGTGGCAAAGACTATTTAGCTTAAAAAATGACATGATCATCTTCTAGTAGAGTTGAGATAATTTTTTTAATAGTCTGTAGTTGTGGGGAATTGGACAGTGCAAAGTTAAGATGCCTCTCCAAAAAGGTAAAGCTCTACCGTTTTGAAGCTAACTTAGCAAACTCTACTTCATTATTGTATTTGAAATTGTGTGGTACCTTATTATTCTCTTGGTTTGTTTTCTGTAGTATATCGGTGACAACTCTCGCCTTATTTCCAACATAATCCCGAAAATGTCGCTCAAGTTTAGCTGCATTACCACTTATTACCACGCCAGTTGTAAACTCGTATGGCAATATTCGAGTTACTGTTATCCAAGACACATTGAACAAATCACTTCTGTAATGTGCTGTGTATAGATCCACTAGGATGCCATCAACTTCGCCTTGCCTAAGACCATCAACAAGCCTCTCTAGGGAGGGGAAGGTGCTACCTTTACAGAAAGGGATTGATAAAGAAAATGAAAATGTGGTTGAGATCAAAATTTTAAACTTTGAAAAATATGAAATATCACTGATTTCGGCCAGAGCGTATCGAGGGTAATAAATTTGTCGAGCCAAAGGCCCGAGCGGAGCTAAGCCGCGCGAATTCGAGCGAAAAATATATTTATATATATCGTTGAAGGTGTCCGTGCTGTTGCCTGGCAACAGTGCAAATGAACCACAAGAGGACGCACAAAGGACAAGACAGATTCGCCGAGCGAAGAAGAAGGAGACATCAGAAAACCACAGAGCAAAGACAAAAGACAACATCACTTCGAATAAACTGTCCACCCAGCCCTAGCTTCGCGAGGTTTTGCGAGTCACGTATTTCTAGTAGGAGCATGTTATGGTCTCTGCTACAAGCTTTCTTGTTCCCCGACGCTATTTAGCGTAAGGATGATTGACGGCAACAATGATCGGTTGTATGTCGCCGGTTAGGAGGCCTCAGCCAACACAGATGAAGATCAATGTTTAACTAGGTGTTAACCTCTTACTGTCACAACAATTGTTGTCGTGAACTTACTTCTGCCTGCTTTCGATATGTATCGGATGAGAATGTCATATTCTGGAAACTGAGCCAGCGAGCCGACCTGCGGAGAAACAACGCAAAAATTAGTGACGCCTTCCACTTGCGTATCCACAATCTCTTGTTCGTTACAGGGTCCAAGATCCGTAATAGTAATCGGAAGGTCTTTTAAAAATAGGTTCGACTCCTGATAGGAGCACTCGGATTTCCCTTTTCGAGTATCACTTTAAGTAATGCATCATTCTCATTCATTCACCAGGCTTAAAATCTACCACCACATTTGTTCCTTTGCGCATATGCCACACATTGACATTTAACTCCTAGCAGTATGCAGGATGTTTGACCCATGAACCTATAGTTTAATGACCTTAGCAGCCACGAGTCTCCTGTAGCTCAGTGGTAGAGCACCCGAACTAGTAATCGGAAGGTCTTAGGTTCGACTGATAGGAGTACTCGGATTTCCTTTTTTCCAAGTATGCCCTTGTCACTTTGAGTAATAAATCATTTTCGTTCATTCACCAGGCTTACAATATACCATCACTTTTATACCAATCTCTTGTTCATTCCAAAAATAGGGCCTAGCAATGTCATTTTCAGAGACTCCCATTGTTACTGGTAAACGGCTCGCTCTCAGATAGGCTAGCCTTTAATGCTGGGCAAGAGAAGGTACAATGAATGTTGTGCCCCTAGCACAAATGACACAAATAATGGATCGGAGAATTAACTCTGCAGCGTATGTTGTAGGACTTGTAGTGCTAAGTGAACCCATGAATTTTTAAATGAGCGTTAGCCGTTAGTAAGGAAATGGGAGACCACACGAAGCAAACAAAAAATATTTTCCATTTGCGGGAATTGAACCCACCATCTTCGGGTTTGATCACCATTGCTCTACCGACTGAACTAAGAGACCAGACACGAGCAAGTCGTGGGTGATCATGGTGGTAATTCACATTTCTATAGTTGTAATTTACATTTCCGCAATTACCACCATGATCACCAACGACTTGTTCGTGTCTGGCCCGGTGGCTCAGTTAGAAGAGCAATGGTGATCAAATCATATCAACATACACTGCAGAGTTAATTCTCTGATCCATCACAAGACAAGTTATCCTGGCCTTAAGACCCAGGAGGAGAGTATGGCATAATAAGCTGTTTTCTCTCATTTGCCTGGGCCAACTCGCGCGCGAGGAGAATCACTATAGCTTTGTTGCAGTAAAATAACGGCGGGAAACTGCAATTGCTAGGGAAATTGCAATAAGTTACCTTTTTACCGCGAGCCACATTTAAATGCTGGTCAAGAATCCGCACAGACATGGAGGATGTGAGAGAGCTAATGAGTAGAGAAGACAACACGATTCCAGTAAGGAACCACAAGATAGCGATGGATCGGCCTATAATTGTCTTGGGGAACCTATCGCCATACCTAGAAACACAAAACAAGGAAAAAGTGGACATCAGGTAACGGATCACGATACATGTTTTTTTAGTTTAATTCGTCTTTCGATAAAGATATGCACTCAAGACGAGACTTGGTCCATCGTCAAAAACCCCTTCATGTAAACTAACCATCTTCATCCAAAATCACCGGTGCTGTAAGGTCCTTGAGAATTCAACCCAGTTTAAATTGACCATGACTTATATCCCCAGATCTGGTCCTGTTAGATCATGTGTTATTATTTTTCCTGAGACCCAAACGTACATAGATCAACTCGGGTTGTACTTGCAACAAGTTTCCTCCTTTGAATGCTCAAAAAGTTTGTTCCATGATACAGACACACAGCTCTGCAACACGCCCCAACAGCCTTGTGTCCCGGTGTAATTGTCCCTATGGTTTGCAATCTGTAAAAACTTAAACTTTCAACCTTTTTTGATCAGACTGATCATGTTGCTTGGACAAAGCAGACGATGAAAGTTAAATTAGAAACGGCTTAAGTTTCGTCTTACCCCACGGTTGTCATGGTAACAAACGACCACCATATTCCTTCTACAACTCCTTTGTGAAAGTGTTGGAAGAAGTGCTTAGAATTGGACTTGAATTCCTAAAATGTAGAATACATATCGAATATTAAATCAAAGGTTAGAGCTATGGAATCAATTACACTGAACATGACTGCGTTCTGGCGCACGCTGGAAACGCTCATATTGATAATGAAAAACTTTAAAGAGCTCTTTCAGAAGTGGAGAATTTCGAAAACTTCTTCTTGTATGGGTAAGCAGGTGAAATGGGAGACGACTTTATCGTTTTGTTTTATACAGCTGGGGAAAAGCATCATAATGAATGCGCTTTCGACCTTTTTTGTGTGCGAGATAAAGGGAAACAAAGAATAGTATTCGTAGACAAAAGCTTTTCAGTAGTTTCCACCTTTGCGGCGACCAGATTAAAACAAGGAATATTGAAGACGACTTGGAGTGGAAGTATCCTTTGTTCGAAGCAAAGTGAGCCAGCCCACAAAACTGCTTATTTCCTCGGGTACACAAACACTGAAATACCGTGGAGTGTGTTTCAGAACTAGTTCAAAGCCCAACTAAACCCGATTAAGCAAATCCCTGGTTGATGTGAACTAATCAATGAAGATTCTTCAAAAATATTTTTGACTTGGACTTTTCTTTACCATTGGCTTAAAATTAGCTTTTAAAAATATTTTTTAACGAGCGAGATGAAAACCACGGTTAATTGAGTTTTTAACAGGGGATTAGTTTCAGTCGGCTTTCGAACAACCGGGCCAAGAATTTGTACTGAATCTTGACAAAAATAGGCAATTTTCATGGGAGGGCGGGGTTGGCGAGGGATAGCCCACACTGCCGTTGTTCAGCTTTTAGTTACTTACCACAAACCAGATGACGATGCCAGTCAATATTGCCATTACATAGCTAATTGCAAAAATAGGCCAGCATCCAAACACAGAATGACCCACATCCCGTGCGTATCCCATCGGCGTCTTCTTTCTTGTCATCACAGCAACACCAGGAACGGTTATAAGAGGAACATATGTGTAAGAGCCCCTGTATTTTGTCCTACCAATCGCCGACCTGACTGGGAAGCGGAAATCCACCGCCGCTTGGATGTCAGGCTCGAGGAGGCTTTTCGTTGTGTTCATCGTGTAAGTGATGTTCCATGTCTTGTAGCTAAAGCATGTACCGCATGAACTTTGGAGCATATGCGCCAGTATCTCTGGGATTAAACCACGTGGTTTTGAGGTTGAGTTGTCTTTGATTACGTAGGGGGGTTTTGGAATCCAGTTGGCTAACATCAAATGTGGACAACGACAAGTTTCTGAAAGATAAAGAGGGTCGTACAGGGGTATTTTCGTGATGCGTGATTAGCTGATTTTATTTTCCGTGAAACGTGAATGTAATAAATTATTCTTCGTAATCCGTGACCTGAAGGTTTTGCGTGACCCGTGAAGAGCTTGAAAATTTTCATTTCTGTGATCCGTGATTTGCTATTTTTTCTGTTCGTGAACCGTGCAAGAGACCCCCCTCTGTACAACCCTCGATAAAGGTTGTAGTTAAAGGATGCGATTTCTGGAAGTAACACATTAAGTATTTCAGGGATTGAAACGGCAACTTAACGTTGTGATATTCTGGTTACAAGCGCTTTCGATGGCGGTTAGAAGTAAACGTGATGGACAAAAAGGACTAACGCGAATAGCGATGCGGCACACTGGTTTTCCAAAATGCCACTATCTACTGTTGTAGAAACAAAGCTACTGGTTAAGCTTAGCTTTGGATGATTATGGCTTCCCTTGTCCACTTCTTTGTCAAGAAATTTAAAAATTCAGTTAGGGCAAACTTTTACCATGAACCTTTGTGCCAAAACTTTGGTAATAGGTGTTTGTTTGATGCAACAAACACGTAGGTGTAATTCAGACATCAACACATGCGCTCCAGAAAAAGGAGTCATACCTCATTGCTTGGAATAAAAAGGAAACCAAGGAGCCTGATAGCTTACCTGCAATGAGTATTTTCTCGTTGTGCACTTTTCCATCTAAACTAACAGACTCCACCTTAATCTTGTAAACGGTGTAGGTTTTCAGCCCATCCAATGACAGTTGCTTTGAATCTGCAGTTACGTTCACGGAAAACATGGACGAGTTCACCACTGGCAGACCAGCCTCGCTGACTATTTCATAGGTCACGCGATAATGTCTCAGTTGATGAATGACTTGGTCACGTGGTGCACCCCACGTGATCGTAATGCTTGACGGGCTGCCGTGGTTTGTTGCTTTCATATCAGGAAACAAGGTCTCTGCGGGTAATAGAGAAGATGCGGAGGTAATGTGCCCTTTGCATCCAACGGTCACATGGGTCAGAATCCGCCATACTGGAGGAGAGCAAGTTGCTCACTGCAACATCCAAAACATAGCGACTTAATCCAGTCAAATTTCAATTTTCTTTGTTTTGGACGTCCCACTGCATAGCTTACTCTCCAGCATGGTAAATTTTTTTTACCATGTGACCATTAGCTGCAAAGGGCTCATTACGAAATTTCGCGTGTGGTCAGAGAGTCTAAGATGAGTGTAATCCTTATAAACAATAACCTTTCCTTGCCGCGAAATTATCACGGATACTTGTCCGCAGACAACTATGCTGATGTTCCAGTCTATTTCGACGTTAAAGGTTTTTACATTCAGTTTAGATTTTCTAATTTTGTCTTTTATGGAATTTACACGAGGCGACACTAGTTTTTTAAATAGGAATTTACCACTTGCAAATATCACCTCCTAGGCCCCACATTTAAATGGTGCGTAAAGTCACGTGACGCATTTTGACCAATTGCAGACAAATGAAACCTAAGATTCGCGTTTACGGGTACAAATGAGAACAATCAAGAATTGTTTCATGTTAGCGTGCGTTTACCGAGTTTTGCATCCACGAGGGAAGCGAAACTGTAGAGGTTCCTGAAGCAATTCAGTTCTTGTTGTGCGAGCATTATCACAAACGTTAAGCTCGTGTTCATCTTAACTTGTCACCTTGTCCCTAAGCATATCCCCGACCACAAACTGTCAGCAAGTCAGCTATCCGAGACGAAAGAAGTAGATAAAAATAAGCGGAAAGGGTAGAGAATGGGGAGAGAGTGTGCTACTGAATTGACTGTCACAATCATTAAACATCTTACCTTCAGACCACGTCCACGCCTCAGTACAGCTACTCGCCTTTCCGTCGCCCTTCCTTGTAAAAGCCAAGACTCTCACGCAGAATGTTGACACCTCCCTGGATCCATTCAAGGTAACCTGAGTTTGATTAACATTCACATTCTCAGTGAACAGTAATGACCCGTCCGCCATGTTTTCGAGTAATACTTTGTACCCAAGAACAATTCCATGCACGTGGTCTGGGGGTGCTTGTTGCCAGGTAACGGAGAATGACGTGGAATTTAATGGCTTGGTGGTCACATTAATTGGAGCTTGGCTGGGAACTGAAAAGAAAGAAGTTCTTTACCGTCTTCGTCAACTATTAGCAGCTCACTTTGCTGTGTAATAATTTACATTAGTTTGCCATTGCGGCGAATAAATCCCTTACCATTTTGGTAGTATACAACTGCAGGCGCTGCGTAGCAATTTGTCATAGTACTTATTTCTACGCCTGGGTGCAGACAGACAATGTGGACTATGATTTCTTGAAAAAAAAAAACACGACGATATAGAGATCGACCTAGCGTCGAACCACAGGGACTCAAGTCTTCCGACCGAGAGTCCGACAAACCACTATACCACGGGGTTCCCAACTTCGAAATATAAAGTAACCGTATCACCATCGGAAATAACAGAAAGGTTTTAGAAAAAGGTCCAGCCTTACAACTACCATACTGTTGGTATTGCATCTTACCGTCTTCATCTGTCAATATGAAAATACAGGAACTTTCAACACCATCTCCTTTTCTTGTGAAAGCCAACATCTTGAGGCAATACCACCTGAATGCTTTTACGTCACGTAAGAGAAACAAAAATACATTAGGTCCCAGTACAGTGGCTTTACGCGGCCACTTTTCTGTTTCTTCACCATTGGGTTCCTGTTGGTGATCTACTGCACTCATGAACTTCCAGCTCAGTCTGTAACCGAGGATGATCCCGTTACAATATTGTTCAGGAACTGGCTTCCATTTCACAAGCACTGACAATGTACCTCTGTTCTCTGCAGTAATATTCTGTGGTGGCAGACCTGGAGCTGAAGATCAAAATTGGGTCTGAGGAATCGTTCACTTTTAATAAGACTCGGCTAGAAGCTTGGATTTTACACACGAGAAAACAATTGGCTTCAAAGGGGATATCTTGAATCATTTGACAAAAAGCATCTGGTGCGAAGGTCATTGAATGATTTCCATTTGTGATAAAGAAACCGTTTAATTTCGTTGTGAAGGGTTATCCACGTTCATTTTCTTTTCTGTTTATCTGATGAGAAGGTTCATCCGTGGAAATTGGAATATTCGCGGGGAGTAATGGTTAAAGATTGTCTTGGGTGGACAAAATTCCACCAACTTCGCCACTCCCAAAAAATGGACGGTTAATAAAAATCAATAATTTTTTCAAAAGATCAATAACATGGAATCTAACGAATTGCCGTTGAAACTCTAGCATTACTAGTAAACCACGAACTCTACAATGGCGGCCAAACGTTATTAGGATACGTAACATGACAGAGTCATTTCCATTCTCGAAACCATACTCTTTCTTTTCACCTGTGACTTAGGAAGGGCTCATCTTCCCTTGTGGGGTCAAGCCAAAATACTCTAGGTGTCGAGAATCAGTCCCCTCTGAATAATAATAATAATAATAATAATAATAATAATAATACACGGAACTGAATGAGCTACCATCAGTCACTGACAAATTGTTGGGCCATCACATCAACGCAACATTGTATGAACCTGACTATTAGTACTTGTAAATTGTTATCAAAATGTACAGACGAGCGCCCTTTGCATCATCTTGAATATTGGTAAAATCCAATGCTTTTACTACTGGATATGAGTATATGTATATAACCATTATATGAAATGCTGGTGAAAGATTAAATAGAAGATTTTATATGTTCATATTCATTTATTCATCCTCCTCGGGTATATTACGTACTAACAATACAACCAGCTCCCACTTGGCTTGGAAGCTGACAGTTCGTAGAGCATCGCACCGGCAGCGTAGAGGCCATGGGTTCGAATCCCGTTCAAGCCTGAATTTTTTCAGGCTTCGTTTTCGCAACTGCTCATTATAAGTTACGTAAGTAACTAAGATAGTATTTCCTCTATTTAATCTTTCACCCGCAGAACAAATATAATATAGAAAAATAGAAAAAAGGCTGTCTTACTGTCATCGTCTGTTCTTAGATGATAGCAGTCATCTTTTTCCAGGCTTGCCAATCCTGTCAGCGGTTCCACGGCTACGCAATAGCTAGTGAAAGTTTTCAAGTCTTCAAACAGCAGTGAACGGATGTTAATGCTAGCAAATTTCACGTGATTTTTGTCTTGTTTGGACTTGATAATGACTCTGTATCCAGACACATCGATTACACCAGATTCATTTCTTTCGAGTGGTTTCCAAGCTATGACAGCTGTTGAAGTAGTTATGTTGTATGCTTCTACGAGTAAGGAAGGTGCCTTCTCTAGATTGAACACAAAATAATTAGCTTTTTCCTTTCAGATAACTCGAGTGGTCGGGCTGATTTAGTGGTGAGACTCAACGTACACCGCATCAATAGAGGCTAGGAATCAGAGTCATGGGGGTTGACGAAGGTTTGAGCGAAACAGTAAGTTGAGAGCCCAGACATGCGGACTCGGGGTGTAAGCCCAGTAATGGAAAGCTATTTTGGTCTCTTAAAACTCTTATGGGCAAAGTTAATACATTGACCCAAGGTTCCAACTTGTAAAATAACTGGTGATATAAGACTTGCTTACGACGTGGGTTAAATTTTGTTGTTCGGGAGCACTTATTTTACTCTATGGGTTTTTCTTCGAGTTCTCCGTTTATTTCCCAAGAACAAGAACAACAACGTGAATCAATAAGTCAACATAGTCCAGATTTTTCATTCCTTCAATCATTCATTTATTAGCTGACCCTTTGCTCGCTCGTTGGTTTGCTTGTTCGTTTATTCACTTCCTTTTCCTTCGTTCATTTTATTCATTGAGGGGATTAATTTCATTAGGAAGATGGAAAATCTTGACTAATGAATACATGTAGGCTCCCTAGTGGGGTATAGGACACTCTAGGTGCGAAAAAGATTCTTTTCCTCATGTGTAAGAATATACGGGACACAAAAGGAGAATATTAATAATCCTAAAGGGCAACTACATGAGCTTCTTGAACATATGCATGCACTCGGTCATTACAGTTGACGCACTGTGTCAAACGATCGACGACTGACAACTTTTCAGTGTTATGCGAATTAATTTCAGCTGTTCGGAGTGTTTTATTTTTAAAGGAAACAAGGAGGTAACAACGTCATACTCTTTTATGAAAAATTCAGAATAATAGTTGATGTGTTTTGCTTAGAAACATACGAACTCAATTGGTTCTTATCCTAACACTTCGCCGTATCAACGTTTGGAAGATTTCGAGGGTCGTGGTAATCAAAAATTAGGACTGAACCAGTTACTCACTATAAATCCCCTCAGTTTGTTTGACGCATGCTCCACTCAGCAGTTCTTTTCTTGTCGTAATGCGGGTTTCCAGTCCTCCACCGCAGGTTACATCACATCGTCCCAGTAGGACGCAGGTGGTTTGGGACGAGGAGCCTTAGAAAAGCAGAAATTGAAGCATTCTGATGAAGAGATTGAACAATAATTGCTTCCTAAGATGTCTCAAAACACTACTTTTAGTGAAAGTGCGTTTCGTTTCCACAAGAGTTTATCGTGTTTCTTGAAACCAATAACTGTGAAGAAAATTAATCCTATTTCCTAAGAACATTAATGTGAACTTCCTCATCTGCCCTGCTTCTCTTTTTATGAGATGATATCACGGTAGTCATATTATGTTGCTACTTCTGTGCCATTCAATCGGTCACAATTATCCAAGTTGTTAAGTAATGTGGGTCCAGTTAATCGGTTTTTCGGACATAGTAAATCTGCCATTTTTTTATTCTCTCCATCTAAACTCGTTTAAAGTTTTCAAAATTTGTTTCATACAGAAAATCCGAATCTTTCTCTGTTGTGTTGGTCATACTCTTTTATATATATACCACGCCGGTCACATTTAAAGCTTTACCTGGCGAATAAAGGAACAGATTTTTAGCATCCAATGACCTCGTAGTGTTTGATCCGGGATATTTGACGTGAATACGCACGTGATCATTGTCGATGTAGTTAGAGTGAAGTACTTCGATGTAGTACAACTTTCGTTTCTCCAGTTGTTGTGAGCATGATCTTTGCAGTGGGTATCTAATAAAATAAGACAGATACAGATTGCGACAAACTGTTTTATAAAACTAAGTAAACGTGTTTAAGCGAGATATAACGTACTATGTGAAAATATGGTTCACCGGTGAGGGCCGATCTCCTGCATTCAAGGCTGACGTGACAACCGCCGATGAACCATATTTAAGCAATAGACCGCACTTTCCAGAAGTTTACCAGCGTAATAAAACCACGCGGGATGTTGGGAGAACACGAGAAAGCTTGTAATAATGAAATAACTACTTAGACAAAAACACTTAGAAATCGGCGCTTTTTATTTTGTAACTTGATCAAGTTGTTTATTCTCTTCAAATTCATCAGTAAAGCGGGAGAACCAATCACAAATCGGGATCTATTTTGAGCATAAACCTGTTGAATCGCCGAAGGACGCATCGCAGTTTGAGCGAATGAATGAAAGTGTTTTTTAAGTTGAATTACTGTCTAACTCTCACAAAAATGTGGCTTAAAAAGGTTAATGCCTTGGCGAAAGAATGCTTTTTATCAGCAGATAGCAGTTACTGATGAAAAGTGATGTTTACACTGCCGATTTTACATGAATTAAACATATTGCTGTATGCCGTGGACGTCGCAACTGTGCTGTGGTGAGCCATTCCTGTCGAGACGCTGTTCATGTTTATTGTGGAACTTGTACACGGCAGCTGCTGGAATGGACTTCTTGTAGCTGAACTTTGCTGAACGGCGGATGTTTGTACTTCTTCATCTTCGCAAAGTGCCACTGTCAACACGTCGCTGCACTTTCAAAGCTGATTTACTGATGGCTGATTGTGATAGCTTCGCAAGCTCGCTTCATTGCGGTGACCAGAAATTGCCATGATCTCTCGATCTATTAATCCGGCGTTGGCCCACAGGGTTATGACTGTCGCTCTCACCGAATGGTTGGTGTAGGTACGGGACAAACCTGCTTCGGCACTGATTTCTTTCATAAATGAAGACAACTTGTTCTTTCCGAGTGGCCGATTTTCATACCACACTTTATCTGAAGGGCGCCAATTTCTCTTTGGATACTGAAATAGTGCATCGCATTGTGGATTGAGCTTTGTGAGGAAGACTTCCAGAGCAAAATAGCCATCGGTTGTACAGGTGGTTTTGTACATTCAGCCATTTTTTTCGAAGCTCTCCACTTCTGAAATTCCCCCTGGATGGTTCTTTGTCGTTTCGTCGTGCGTCATGGTGACGAAAGGGCAGCCTGTTGCATCTCTCTCAAACGCAAAGCTTGTTTTCTTGAGGTTTCTCTGGCCTTCAAACCCACGACGACACCAAAACAGAGAAACATGAAACCAGACGTTCCTCAAGAGGGACAGCGGATTGGTGAGTGAAAAAACTTCACTTGTTTTGAGCTTGGCCAGGTCTTCTTTTTCTATTGCTGGTTTGTGCTTGGTGTTTTGCATGCCTTCTTGCTTAAGCTGCTTAATTTTGGCGTCAAGCATTTGGTTTGAGAGGACAACACGTGGGTCGTGAGTGAACCTTATTCCTAAACTGTGCGGTGGTGTGTTTAGATATCTCTCAATGCCATTTCTTAAGGAGAGAAGAGTCGCGCGGCTGTAATTTTCGCCTTCTATATTTCTTGCTTCGGCGTAGAATTGCCTCAGATTCCTGTCCAGCTCTTCGGCCGCCATTTCCGCCAGACTTACGCCAATAGCCTTTTGTTTACTCCACTCTAGGTGAACAGAGAAAGAGGAATTGTGATTTGAGCAGTAATATCAAATACCTTGTACTCGGGTTGAAGTCGGTTTTAATTGTTTTAAACGCTTCAAGTTATTTGTAAACATTTTGACTTTGGCATATAAACCGTCAATAAATTACAAATTTTGTACTGTTTATCAATACAGTTTGAGCCGTTTATTTTATAAAATAAAAGTTTCAGTGAAAAGCCAGGCTAAAAGATTATTCATGTAATTAAAACCAACCTGTGAATACGGAAACTGCCCACTGTGTTGCCTGCTTGGTTTTTTTGGCTTGTGCATTTTCGACGATCGAGTCAAGTTCTTCGTTTTCCACATCGGCAAATCTTCTCTTTTTGCTCGACCTTTCTTCTTCTGTCTCAGTATTTAAGCTCTCCTTTTTAGAATTTGGCTCCAAATTTTTATTGTGCGGCAAAAGCACATCAAAGCCTGACAATATGTCGAAGTTTGGAAAGTTTTCGTCGCGCTCGTCGGCCATTATCGAGAAATCTCCAGCGGGAGAGCAGCGGGAGTTTACCGGTACAATAGTACATAGGTTTGGCAACTCTATTGACCAATCAGAACGCGCGTAGTATGTTAGTTATTTTATAATTTCACATAGTACGTTATTTCTTGTTTTTACACGTTTACTTACTTTGACCTTTCATATAACAGATCATTACAGACGGATGCTATGTCAAAAAATCTCTTTCATGTTTTAACAAACCCCTGTTTAAAGAGTACTACAAGTAAAACATCTGAACGCAGATCAAACATTTTGACGGCAAATACCCAGAATGAAATAAATCAGATAGTAGAAAACGTCGTTTACAAAAATTTAATAGTTTGTCATCGCTCTCAGAAGTCAAGCGTCGTCGTCAACATTCGGTGAAGTGTTTCCTGCTCAAGATATGATTGGAAACTTTGTGATAATAGCGTACTTTTCACTGATAGAATTCAACAACTCCGTACTCAAGCCGCTTTAGTCCTACATTTGCTCATTTACGTTCCATTTCACTTTTACGTGTAATGCTTTTCCCTTCAACAATTTTGGCGTTAAAAGAAAAACCTAAATTTCACAAATTCAAATAGCTTCATTAACACAAGCGATTATTTCCTATTACTAGAAATACGTGACTCGCAAAACCTCGCGAAGCTAAGGGTAGGTTGGAAAGCTCTCTTTACTCGTATTGTAGCATCAAATGAGGAGATTAAAAGGTTTCTGACCATAGCAACTATTTTGATGAGAATGGTCTTTTCGAGGTTCCACAGGCTAGTTTAATTTGCGGTTGAAAATCTATTTCTAACGAGACGAAATGTACAACGTGCGTGAAGCGCTGCCGTGTTCGATGAATTTATTTCCCACGGAAAACTATTTGACGGCGGTCACAAAACGTGTAATTTCTTCAATGCAATCTTTCGCAAAAAAAAAGATTTCTGGAAGAAAGGGAAAAGATTCTGGAGAGATAGTTCTGTATCAAGTGAATATTGATGAACGTTGCAGTTGAAATTTGATCCGGCACGCAAACTTTCCCGATGTATGCAAATTTTGCTCCAGACGACGCCAGACAGTCTGACGTCATTCATACTTTGTCTTTCACTGTTGCTAGGCAACAGCATGGACACCTTCACGGAAATATATAAACATACAAATATATAAACTAGAAATACGTGACTCGCAAAACCTCGCGAAGCTGGGGCTGGGTGGAAAGCCCTCTTTACTCGTATTTTTAGCATCAAACGAGGAGATTAAAAGGCGCATAAGATTTTTTTTGGTGAGCATGGTGTTTCATAGTTCCACGGGCTAGTTTGCGGTTGAAAATCTATTTCTGACGCGACATAATGTACAACGGGCGTGCAGCGCTGTCGTGTTCGATGAATTTATTTCCCACGGAAAATTATTTACCGAGGCCACAAAACGTGTAATTTCTTTAATGCACTCTTTCACAAAAAAGATTTCTAAAAGAAAGGGAAAAAGTTCTGGATAGATAGTTCTGTATCCAGTGAATATTGATGAACATTGCAGTTGAAATTTGATCATGCACGCATATTTTTTTCGATGTATGCAAATTTTCCTACAGACGACGCCAGACAGTCTGACGTCATTGTCCGGACACCTTCAAAGATATAAACATATATACACACATATATATATATATATAAATATATTTTTCGCTCGAATTCGCGCGGCTTACCTCCGCTCGGGCCGGCTCGGCCCGACAAATTTATTAACCTCGCTACGCTCGGGCCTTCGGCCCTCGCTTCGCGAGGAATATATGTTCGGCTGGAATTCGCACGGCTTAGCTCCCGAGCGCGGCCTTCGGCGGGCCTTCGGCCCGACAAATTTATTAACCTCGCTTCGCGAGGAATAAATCAGTCATTTTTCTGATTTCTCGAAACACGCTACTACTTCAGCCAGTAATGGAGAAGTGAGTAGTTTGAGATAAAATCACTTTTTCGTGGTTTTTCTCGCCACACCACAAAGAGAGGTTTGTCTAAAGTTAAGAAGAAGTCGAAAGTCAAGTCATGGGCTTATAATAATGCCTAAGAGATTATCCTCTCAGGCCAAATTTTTGTTTTTGTTTACATAGTTATTTTGTCTTTTCTTGGATAAATTAGAGCAATTTTGTCATCATCGAAAAAATCCCAATATATACTATTTACATTGAATTTCATAGGATGAAAAGATGCTGGTTTCGTGCATGTGTGAAAATAACGCCAAATGGTGTACACACATGTACACACAAAAAACGATCATATGCGGGGCGAAACTGGTCCCGGCAAGAAGCAACATCAGATTGACTGAAAGACTCTGATACAAATTCTTATGTTGGAAAATACAAGGCAGGGTAAAGTCACAACATTACCAGTTGGCAAACATAAGCAGTTGGCAAAAAAATAAGTCTGCAAACACGTTTTCAAATTGTTGGTGTCAAATCGAACTAATCTCTGATCTCGCTAACTATTTTACTTGAAAACATAACTATTCCACTTGAAACCATAGTTCAGAGACAAAAAGGACAATAACAAAGACGCTTTTGAAAAGTTGCAAGTTGAAGCATGCGCAGTTTACCTGTCCCACTGGTCGTATCCAGTCCTATGTTTCTGATCAATGCGTATGAGCTCTTTCTTGTTCCCAGGCCTTTCGTCAAAACTTAAATAAAACGCACACTCAGAATCACAAGTCGCGTAAAAGGTGAAGTTCCCGCTGACTGGTGGTATAAAATAAGCTTGCAGCCTCTGACCGTAATAATTGTCGTCATTGCGTGGTGGTGTCAGCGTTCGAAGGATTTGAACACTTGTTGGCGATTTAGGAAATCGTTTGTCTGTCGTCAAATGCGTCAGGTACCAACCGCCATTGAGTCCTTCCCAGATCTCCCGCCGCACCCCTCGGTATTCTGTTTGCAAAGAGAGAATGTTTTTGAAGGGAGAGTGGCTAAATGTTAGGCTACATCATGTTTTAGGTACATTTACTGTTTGGCTGATCTCATTCATGGAGGAAAAAAGTATTCTGATTGGTCCCTGAGCGGTCCGATATTTTGCCATACAGGCCACCACAAATGTACCACTTATGAATTGATTTTACTGAATAGTGTTTTCGAACAAATGTGAAACCTTTTTCTTGGTGTGTTTACCAACTCTTTTAGCAAAACGTTTGCTAAAATGGGATAAAAAATGTTTGTACTCAGTTCTCGTCTTTATAGCTGTAGCTTGCAAATAGAGATGTCCTTTGCCATCGAGGTGACATTTGTAAAAGATAGTTAATAATAAAAGTTTCATTGGACTAGCCTGTTCGGTTCGTATCGGAAAAAAGTTAATATAATCCTCACTCTTCACCAAAGCATTTTTCGATGAAGACTTCATGCTAGTTCAATAACATAAACCGTTCAGTTTGGCAAGAGCATAGGATCACAAAGACACCTGTTGAGCAATCTCAACTGGGCTTAATTAGGACAAGACTAACATGTTACCATCTCTCTTTTTATGGCTTTTTCCCAGCAAAGGCGACGTCTGAGTAAACGACGTCTTAGTAGTATGTGACAAGGGAACCTAGTAAACAACCAAGCTCGCCACCAGTTTCCCAGTTGCTAAGCGGTTGCATGGCTCGACAGAGGTGCTGGGGTCAGATTCACAAAGCCCACGTAAGTCCTAAGTATTGGTTCTAAGGAATGGTCTATTGTTGTAATAACAATAGACTATTCTTAACAGACAATATTTAGGATACAATTAGGCTTCGTGAGCAGGTGAACCTGGCCCATGGAGGGCATGGGATAAATTTGATCGTGATAGACTGAATTCGATTTTCTTGGATTAAATTTATTCCTACTGGCCTTATCAGAGAGCACCAAATAGATCAATTTCGATATATTACTATTCGACCTTGGCCACGAGGCTTGGGGAAATAAAACAGAAGAATTGGATTATTCATACTGAACCTCGATGTAATTTCTGTTATTTTCCCCCCAATTCTCTGAGATTAACAATTTTGGTCAATTCTAGTAGATCGGAATTGACCTATGGACTATTAATCATCACTTGTGCTAAGGATTGGTGCATTTGCATTTTATGCTTTAAACCCTAAATTACACCTACTGACTTATCGGTTCGATCAGTAGGTTCAATTGCATGGGCCAATATACCCGTTATAATTTGTCGGCCGATTTCTTTTCCTGTTAGTAAAGCACGGGCTGAAAATCGGCCTGATTCAAAACAATCTGAAGCACTGTCATATATTTTTGTAAATTCGGCCGGTTTTTCGTCCGCTCGCT
This sequence comes from Pavona decussata, assembly GCF_977016875.1. Lineage (NCBI taxonomy): Eukaryota > Metazoa > Cnidaria > Anthozoa > Scleractinia > Agariciidae > Pavona > Pavona decussata. Next base: position 441,219 of record NW_028145488.1, read on the forward strand.
CGTTTTCCGATCTATCGCTCGTTTTTCGTTTTCCGATCTATCGCTCGTTTTTCGTTTTCCGATCTATCGCTCGTATTTCGTTTTCCGATCTTTCGCTCGTTTTTCGTTTTCCGATCTTTCGCTGCGTGCAAATTAGCTTTAACATTGCTGAATAAAAAATTCGCGCCACTCTTTTGCAAAGTAAACCACCCATGAAACCAATTAGAAGCTAAAACATTGAACTAAAACAAATGTATTTTTTGGTTAAATAAACGTTGAACGGAAAAATTTGTTAGTGATACGTGATGTCAGTTTCAAGAGACCATTTCTTCTTTTTAAAACTAATACTGAATGCGCCTTACATCAGTGGTAAAGTAATAAAAATCATGTGAAAAACAAAACCACCTAATTTGTTTACAACAAAAAGTATTAAAATAGCATCGAACAAAAACTCTCCCTAAAAAGGTCTTTAATTTTGACTTAAATGCTTGGACAGTGCAGGCAGATTTTATGTTTTCTTAGATAGAGTTCCAAAGCTTCAGTGCTGGAGATAAGAAAGGGTTCTCAGAATATGTGATGGACTTATCAGACGGAGGGGTTAGAAATAAATGTTTAGAGGATCGTAACATCCACAGAAGAGAGTATTAAGGCGAGACCAGTTTCCGATTGACAATGACATGCAAATGTTTTGCAGCCAAGACTTGTTTTCAAAGGTAGAAAAAACAAAATTGAAAATGTGACAAATAGACAAATAGTTTGACGACCTTAAGTTACCCTTCCCCTAATTTTATATACATATAGGCATGGCAAGACAGAAATATTATCTGATTTCATGTTTTAACACTTTTTCTACGTGCACAACAACTTTATTTGTAACTTGTAATCTGCAACCTTTTAAGTTTGTAATTTGTCATTCAAAAACAAAATTAAAAAAGAACGTGACATTTCCACACTATGTGCGTATCGATTTCATCCCATTTATACTTTAATATTTTTAAATAAACGTGTATATTTGTCAAAGTATTGGTGGCAGAATACACGGAGAAGGATTTTGAACTTTTTCAGTTTTGAAAAAGCATTGCTAAAATTACCTTATGAAAAGCGGAAATGTTGCGAGCTGGTATAATTATAACACAATTTATAAAGTGCGTAGGAAAATTCTGTTTTCTCAACCTTTTAAAAACACAATGAGCATCGTTTATTTTCATTTGAAACCTCAAAAGTTATCTACCAATGGAACATGACTTTTCTAACCTACCTTGCGTCAATAGTCACATTTAATATTTTATTAATGTCTCGATAGACCAAAAGCAAGGAGAAGTATTTGACATGACAGTAAAGCCGTTTATCTTCACCTCAGAAACGTTATTATGACTGATATAACAAGCCGCTAAATCAACAGGATTTCGTCACCAACATTACTTTAAAAATTTTCCCTTAGTCTGTGCTAAGTGCGGGCCACTATGAAATTAAAACATGAGAAATCTGGTTCATCTGTTTTCTATTGAGTTGCTAGCGACAACACAAAATAAAGTGATAGTTAAAAATTCGTAATGCTACAAAATGACATAATCTTACCTTCAGGGATGCAAGAAGAAAAATTGCCAATCGAGAGTCGAGTCGCGACAATCAGGAAAAGCTGATAAAGAAAGAATACAAATCACACGAGAATTAATTTGCTATTGGCTCGGACACCTAAGTTCATTCTTAGGAAAGAGACGCTGGATTTCGAACCTGAAGCCGCAAAGCCGTCATTTGCGCCGATACATAATATATTTTCCCTTCTTCAATGTGGAAATAAGAGTTCAAATTGAACACAGTCTACAGTCTCGCTTGGCAGGATTTCTGTTCTATTAAGTAAGAAAGATCACATCTGGCACATAACGCTGACAGTTAAAATTTATAAATAGCGGAAGCCTTCTACATATGTCACGTAGAAAAGGAAAGGCTTTTCTTATTGTATGGTTTTCAATTACAGCCAGTCAAAACAAAAAAATATTAAGTAAGCAATGTAAAACATCCGCAGGTGTTTTATCTAAGGATTTTTCCTATTACCCAAATTAGATTTTGCCTCGAGCCGTTTTAAGTTCCTTTCTTATAACTTAAGGACTATTGTGCGCTTTTATAATACATTTATTCCTAATGAAAGAATATAAAATAATTTAAAGTGGAGATAAAATTACCACAGGGACCTTCGTTGTCTTTGTAGTCATGAAAAGTCTCTCGCCATGTCCTAAACTGCCCATCAAGATTTTGCAATTATGCTCGTAGAAAACAAAAACTTGTTCCTTGTAGGATACGGGTTAGCTGAAGTTCATTGTTTATTTGGCCAGGGGACCTCTTGCTAAGTTGCTCCTCGGGGACGTGGTTAATTTATTTTCTGTAGTCTATGTGGTTTATGATCAGCTCACAGCAAGGAGGAAGTGTCTTCACTTATTTGTCTGAGTCGTACTTCCAGCAACGCTATATTCTAATTAGTATTCCGCAAAAGCGATGTAACACAATCACTCAAGGGAATGTTAAGAGCCGAGACTAAGTGTCCCAGTCTACGAGCAAAACTTTTCAGGTAAGTTTTGCGCTGATATGAAGGTTTGAGACAACTCAAGATTAAACTGAGAAATAAAACGCACAACGGAGAATTATTTTAGCGACAAAAATCGAAAAAAATGTTCAAAGAGAAGCTATTTCCCTTTGAGCATGAAACATTCTTGGAATTTTAATGTAAGGCAGTGTGTTTATAATCGATAAAAAACAGTCAGAAGTAAATAAATGAAAGAATGGATGGATAGATGGATGAGTGGATGAATGACTCATTGAATTTATTTATTAAAGGGTTTCCCCGCTCAAATTGTGTAACCTCATCAGCTGACTCGTACATAGTCGCTTTGCGGGATATTTATTTGAGTTTGGGACGAGCGGAGATTGGATACGAGTGAATAGAAACGCGCAAGGTTTTTCGGGAAGGGACGAGGGAGAAATCGAGTAAAAAAAGACTAGGTGTGAGCCTGGTTAGTTATTACGTTCATTAGTAAAAAATAGATAGCCGGGGAGGAGAATAAGAACAAGTCAATAACAAGGAAGTTGTCCTTGTCAGGTCACCAGCATACCGCACCAGACGTAGAGGACTTCTTCTCCTGAGCCTCCGTCGGCGAATCACCAACAGTAAGTTGACTTAGTTAGAAATTTAGCTGTTTTCGTTCTTGTTTGATTTTAGTTCGTTTTTAACTAACAACTAAATCCTTTTTAGTATAAATCTACTAGCGTTCTATCACGAATGCTGTTGTCTTATTGGCTACGCTACTCACTATCTATTCTGTTGTAGATAGTGATAAATGAGTAGAGTGAGTAGCCAAACAGTATGCAGTTGTTACATCATTATTCACTAAAAACATGAACCTGTCTTGTTGTAATGTTTTGAACGACAAGTAGCTTTATACTGAAGAAATTAGATTATTGGCTCTTAATTTCTATGATACATGATAAATTTTTTTTTCGCGAAATAGTTGATTCAGGCTTCGCCCTCGTCAACTATCACACGATAGAAATTTCGAGCTCATAATGTAATTGTTAAATAGAACTCTAGTGTACTAGTTTGTAATAAGGAAAATGCTGATAGGTGTACTCGATAACAAACCGAGTTCTCCCGACAGGGGTCAAACCTATGACCTTCCGATTTCTAGTGCGCATGCTTTACCGTGGGAGCTACAATCTTGGACAAATAAAAAGAAAAATCAAGACTACTAACTCCCTCCCATTTCAATGATGGAAGACTGAATGGCGCGTTTTGCTTTGTGCGCGAATTCATCATTGATTTTAGGGGGAGGGAGATTTTTTTTATTGTTATTATCCTGTCCAAGATTGTTGGTCATAGGTTCGCCTCCTGTTATTTTCTTTCTGCGAGTATACCTGTGTCACTGACTAAAAAATATATATCTTTCATTTATTTATTCACCAACCTTAAAACATAACATCACGTTTTCTTCACTTAAAATGTGTTTTTGTTTTTTTGGGGATTTAATCAGTTAAAGAGATTTATGACCTTTCCACCGAATGGATGTAGATAACTTTGCCGTCAATTATTAAAATGCAGATCACGTTGCATAAAAAATGATCGATGAACAGTGTCACTTCCAACAGCGAATTAACAATAATTGAAAAGTTTCTCTGTTTACAAGGAGAGCATATTTTTACAATATTAAATGGTGAGTTCTTTAAGCAACATGACAGTTTCACTTATTGTTCTCAGACAATTTCAGTTTTCCGTACTTTGACAAACTGAAAACCATTCACCAAAATGCTTGATAGAAAGAAACGATTGTTGTTCATTATTTTCTTTATTATGTTAAAATCAAAATATTTTTTCATAATGGACAAGTTTAAGTTATTGCTAAACAGAAAGAACTGATCTGCCGCACATCTCGAGAACTATAATCTCTTTTAGCATTTTTTTTTTCCATTTTGGGCCTGGAAATGATTCCACATCAAGCAATCCATAAGACTTTGTGACCAACCTTTCATCATTATTATTTTTATTTCACATGCAGTAAAGTAACTAAGTCAGCAGTAGAAATATCGATCGTTATCCCGGTAGATACAAGATTTATTTCACGGTTACATTTTTGTAAACCGGCGTTTGGAAAAATTACAAAGCGAAGGCCTTGTTTGTTCTTAAAAATGACTGGAAGCAAATGTACCTCAGAAAGCTGCAAACACTGTTCCAACTTTACAAAATGTTTTTCGACATCCAACGCATAAAAATTAAGTCTGTACACACAAAATGTATAGATCAAACTCCTACCTGATTAAGACTCACCAACCATATTTCAGTGCAAAGCAAAGACCACATTGGATTTCAGTCTCAAATTACCGTCATCCAAGTATCGCTGTCGGATGAATATCAGTGACCCGATCTGCTGTGGAGAGTTGCGAGATGTGAATGTTTTTTAGTTAATTAATTCATGTTATTTGTGGCTAGTCAGGACTGTTTTGGTTGGCTCATCCTGTTATCCTCTGCAGTACACAGACACATGACAGAATATCCACTCTTCTTATAATGCCCCGTCCGTTTTATATTTACTTTTTGGCAAAGCACACACATCCAATTTCCTCTTTCTCATTGATAGAAAGAAATGCCGAGACTTTGAAGTATTACATAGACAAATACATTTACCGGTCAATATCCGGCCTTGTTAACTTTAATCTAACTTTATTTATCTACAAATAAAACCTGTTTTTTAAACCAGTTGAATTATAGAATTATGTTTTAACTAGGCACGAATTTATTCGCGTCAAAATGCGACTTTAACAACGAGATTTCATACTGCACTGGAACAAGGATTATGAGAAAATAGTACGCGCAACTGTTTAGCGTCGTGTCAAACTAATACTTATTTTAATATTTAAAATGCGCCTTGACTTCAAACAATGGACGTGCCATACCTCTGCTGTGAGAAATTAAATCAATCAATTTATAGCTCTCACAAGGGGACCTTATCTTTTATTTTTATCCAGCAAAGCGAATCGTTAAACATCGTGCTAATCAAATTCATTTTATTACTTTTTTTTGAGACGCAAGATTTTAAAGAGAATTATACAATGCATATAAATGATTGACTTGTGAGATTAGTTCAGTTTAGCAAATAGCTCAAGGGGGTTTTCGCTGATAAATTCTTTTGACAGATAACTTGCACCTGTTGGGTTTTATTCATTTCACCATTGTATTGAGGCTATGTGGCTTATCATTCAAATAGAGACCTAGGCAAGGTGTTGTTGGGGGAGGGGTAAGGAGAAAGCGACACTATGTGACTGGTTTTTTTTCCGCGTCGTGAAACGTGACTTGTAGAGTAGCTTGAAGTATTGAATTCCAAAATTGTTCTATCCAAAGGGAATTTAGTAGTCGCTGTTGCGTTTCCGTTGTTGTTTCGTAATTTGTCGCCCTTGAATGTGAAAAAATTTGGTAACTGATTATGAACTGGCATCTAGAGGAGAAATATCCTCTCTTTTCAGTTCCGCTCCTTTCTGACGGTTCTGTTCCTTAACCAAAACATTTTAAATTATTAGAAAATTTCTAATTTAGAAATGTCACCAAAACGCTGGACATCGCACCTCTCCCTCACTAACATAATTTACCTGACCACGTCTCCCCCTCCTGCATATCATAGTGTATCGTACCGTATTTTCTGAAGAAAAATTACCTGACTAATCAGGTGCCGGACCAAGAATTCACAGGATTCATACAACACAACTATCTCACCTCAAAGTAAATTTCTCTTAAGTAATGTTGGGAGGCTCACTCAGCTAGGCAGAGAGGTAACAGGAATCTTCGTAGGTCTTCTTTATTCTCAAGAAACTGGTTCTTCTGTTCATCTATTCTGTAACTACTCTACGTCTACTCTACAAGTATCACTTAAATCACGCCTTACTTTATAGTATGCTGTAAACATGTTTACGACCGTAATTCAACCAAGGCCAGATGGTCCCTACCAGAGATAAAAATTGTTTTTTCCAAAATACACCAACAGGGAAGAACAGCACAACTGTTCTAAGGAAATAGATAGAAAGGGAAACCAATCAGGTTGATAAAATGCTTAAGTGTTTTGCCTTGATTTCATCCTTCGAGAAGGCCCAAGCCAAGGTTAAAAGGAGTAGGCAAACCTGTCCACAGCACAACTGTTAACTCCAATCTTGGAACAACAGGGAAATGTCAAATGATGTGGAAAATATCTGTTAAAACTACCGAAAGGAAATAACAACTGTATTCTAAAATTACAGTCGAAAATACGCCCTTACATTAACTTCAAAACAATAATCCCTTACAAGATATTTTTTTCGCTTTTACGTTCAAAAAAATAATTTGATTGCGTTAAAAGGTTGTCCCTGCCTTCGTTCTTATCTTTCATTCATGTAATTGATCAAATTAATTATCAGACTGTAATCACGTTCATCACAACAATAGTATGACAATAAAGTAAACACACTGATTTTGACTCAACGATAAGAGCCTAGGCCAAAACCTTGGTACAATGTTAGATGACCTAACCGCTGGTTAAGAGGAGATTTGTGGCAGGAGAGCTACTGTAGCTCATTTCTATTAGTTTCACAATTTTATCTCATCATTTAAATCTTGGTTCAGACTTGTGCGATAAGGCATAAGCATGCGAAAACTGGTTGTGTGTGAATGGGCCGTGAGGTAAGCCGGTGGAAGCACGGACACAAGAAACGAAACTGTTTTCTTTTCATATGTTTTTGCGTATGTTTATGTCAGGGGCATCTGGCAGTCATGTCAAACGTGTGGACCGGTGAGAAATTTAACAATTATTCCACGAGTGCGAAAGGGTGTGAAATCATAGACACGTGCCTCGCTTATCTATCGTCTCATTATAGCCTCCTTGGCCATAATCTTCTTACATCCAACAAGTGTGAGGGGAATAATTGTTTTATCAAAAACAATCAAGAAATATTATAAAATCTTGCTGTTTCGCTTGGCAAGAGCAACCAGAAGACAATTTGATGGTCACCATTCCTCGGGCATGGTGCAATAGCTTGTAGGCTATGTCCGCCAAGCCAGTCAATTGCATTATAAAGTGACCCATTTTTTTAATGAATTGAGATATATACACAAGCATAAGCACAGGAGTCCAGCAGTAATTCATGTGTGTGTGCCGCACTGTACTATACACTTAATGTATGGTCTCGAGGGAAACAGTTAGTTTTGTTTTCCCGAGGGTAATGATATTTCCCTCGACTTCGTCTCGGGAAACATCAGGACTCGAGGGAAAACAAAACCAACTAGTTTCCCGAGGGACCATACATTAGTACTTTGTTATATATTTAGACTTTCCCTTTAACAATCACAGCAAAACAAACAAACAAACAACTGAGAGGGCAACAACTGCGGAATTGTATCCCGGTCGGGATACACTTGTGTTTCATCTGGGGCACGTGAACAAGAATCAGCCAATCACAGTGCTCGTTCTGTTGTGTGAAAATCTAGGTATATAGCAATTGTGTTTATTTCTCAGGTGGGAATTTTTTCTTAAGTTTGTGCTTTTGGTTATCTCACAAGTGTGAACCAGGTTTGAGACTGACTTACATTTAAAGACTCAGCGAAAGGCCTACTTTGCAGAAAATGTTTTGTCCATTATTTATTCACTTTAGATTTAGTCTGCAATAAGCGTGCTTTCTACCATGGGCCCATATCCACTTTGCTGTCTTTGCGATTTTAGGATAACTGCCCAGATCCCTATTAACCACCACAGCATGAGGCCAATGCTTGTCATCAAAATCCGGGAGTTTCCATCCGGGAAACCACTTCCTGCTACAATTCCAGCTTTTATTGGTTACCAGTCCGTTGCTAAACGACCCACGTATTCCAAACTTTCCACCAGTGTTCTCTGCAAACACAGATATTACTCGAGTGTTTCCTGGTATGAGGAAGGTTCTGGCGACCCTATAATTTTTGTGCTTCCCGAGACTTCTGCCATCAGCAAACATCTCCATGATGTCATCGCTAGTGAAGTTTGCGATGAAGTCTAACGAATGACAAACAGAATTAACATTGTGAAAGAAATGTAATGTCGTGCATGTGTTTCAAGAAAAATCCGAGTTCTCCCAACAGGTAACTATTACTAGTTCGGATGCTCCACCACTGAGCTACAGGAAACTAGTGGGAGCTAAGGCCATTAAACTTGGTTCACGTCAGAAACACCCTGCGTACTGCTAGGATTTGAATGTCAATGAGTAGCTTAAGTGAACGTAGTAGTTTCTGACGTTATCCAGTTTATTGTAGAATATCTGCACAGCTCCAATGTAAATAAGTGTTAACTTTTTGAATTCAGTGCTTTTAAGCACAGAATTCAAAAAAATAAAGTATTATTATTATTATTATTATTATCATCATCATCATCATCATCATCATCATCATCATCATCATCATCATTATTATTAAGGTAATTCGATGTTATGTTTTAAGCTTGAAGAAAAATGATAGAGGATTCTTAACTCTGTAGCAATTTTTTTTTTCAAAATAACTGTTGTTTGTACCTAGCTGATTGCCATCATTGGTTATGGCTATACGCCTACTTGTGTTTTTTTGTACATACAGGATATTGGGGTCTTGAAACTAAGTGCATCCTGCAAGAAGGATCTCATCTTGACATGTAATAAGGTGCCTCTTAACCGTTTTGATAAAGACATACCAAGACATATTACACAACCAGTCAGACAAAACCTTTTGACTAAAAAAAATCATCTTGATCACTTTTAAACTTAAAACAAGTAACCAATGCATTAGGTTGTTCTGTAAATATTACTGATATTAGTTACTAACTTTCTTTATTAGGTTTGAAAAATCCAGCAGTCTTCGTTTTGCTTTCGGTTTCCTGCAAATAAGAGGCAACAGAAAGTGAGAAATTACAACAATAACGATGTATGTCATTCCTTTTTAATGCGCGTAGCGCAATGAACGAGTTATAGCGATAGCTGACTTTTGACTTGGTTGGTTGGTTGGTCGGTCGGTTTTGTCGTTAACTTTCGGGCGTGCGCAGTGAATGAGTTTTAAATCCAATTAGTGGAAAACACACGCCAACAATTATTGTTCACGGCGCATCAGGAAATTCTTATCCAATATGTAGAGAATAATTTGACGATCATTTAGTGCAAGAATGGAGATTTTTCGTTCAATCTGAGCAAAGTTACAAGATTTTTCAGTTTTTCAGAAAGTCCGGGGTCGTAAACTCAATTAGTGAAAAAAAAAAACGTGAAAATTTTTTTCACGACGCGTCAGAATTCTCTCATTCATTCTGTAGAGAATAATTTGACAATTATTTTAGTGTAAGAATGGAGATTTTTCGTTGAATCTGAGCAAAGTTATAGGTTTTTTTCGTTTTTTTTCTACAAAGTGCGGTTTCTTTTAAGAATTAAAAATAATTTAATTTAGAAATAATTTAATTAAAAATAATTTAATTTGTCAGTTTTCACGCGAAAGCGGAACGTGCCATGTCACGCATCATTGACGTCGTAAACAAAATTATGCAAATTTCTGGTGAAATGAACACTTTAAGATCTTGTCAGCTTTCATAGAGGTTTCAAAGGGAAAAAATGTTTCATTTTCGAAATTTACAACTGGTAATTTATGGGAAAGCAAAAGGACGCGGTCGATAAATAATTCTTATTTAGCAAGAGCTTGTCATAGTGCATTATTAAACTTGAGGATTGCGTGGACTGAACCCCAAAGGAAAAATTTCACGCATTTATGTCGGGCATGAAATGTAATGCGATACTTTGTTGAACAGATTTCCCTTTGTGAGATCGGCTTGCCCAACAGTAATTTTGTAATTTTAATTCCCAAAAAAACTTCACTTGCCCATCGGGCAAGTGATGGTTAGAATCCTCTAGCCCGATCGCAAAATCCAGTAGCCCCGGACTATCGGGGACACGAATTTGCATGACGTAGCTGCACATGCGTGCTTCTATGAACTTTGAATAAAAAAAACACGTGATTTTTTTTTTAATCGGCGCATCAGAATAATCTTATTCAATCTGTAGAGAATAGTTTGACAATCATTTTTATAGTGCAAGAATGGTTATTTTTCGTTACATAATCGGGCAAAGATATAATTTCTTTTAGATTTCAAGGAAGTCTCCGTAGCCGTCTAAATTTCAATTACTATGTGTCATCTGCATTCACGAGTTGGCTCGCAGGAGCCTTTGATTCAGTAATAAGACATTGCTAAAAACATCGCCAGAAGCAGGACGTTGCCTAGTAAAATCAATAAAGATGTTAGTTTCTCTGACGTCTATTTTCTTCAGGAAATCATTTGTTGCTAGTCTTGTAACAATTGGAGCGAATTAATTAGTTTTATTGCTTAACCAAAAAATTATTTGGGAACAATTTGGTGTGGTAGCGAATTTTGCTGTTGCCATGTCAACCAAATTTTGGAGGTTATTCGGAAATTGGAATATTCCTGTTTTCAGTAAAGAAAAATTAACCTTTAACCCTTACAATAAATATGTAAATATGTTTTTTGGTAACTTTAGTATTATTATGTCAGCTTTTGGCCAATTTGTGTATGGCTTTCTGCAGTTTTGTACAAACGCAGAAATCCAGTATAGCAGGTCCAACATAGCCGAGGAGATCACGATGTAATTGCGAGGTCAAACAACGTCATTACTTGTTGTCGCAGACGTCAAAGGAAACAATCTTGGACTTGCTGTTAATAACTTAACACTCTGGTAGGTATGAAGGGGTACAAACTTTTGATGCTGACGAGTCGAAAACGAACTTTTAATAAAACTTTGGAATAACCTTTTCTGATGGTAAAAAAAATCTATTAATCGATTCTTGAAACACGCAATTCAAGAATTTCAAAAATGTTATAATCCGAACGATCCCACAGAGAATCGTGTTCTTGATAAAGCAAGAAGATGGGATCGATTAAACCCTAAAAAAATATTTGACGACGTCAAAACTAAAGTTAGAGTTCATTTTGCCAGTATTTTTTAAGTCATTCTTATGGGGTTTGAAATATTTTTTGCCAGCCATATATTTGAATAAGAAAAAATTTTTCTTATTCTTTCATTTCCCATGTAGTATAGTTGACGATGCTGTTATTGCCTTTCATAATTGATGTCTTTTAAATAGCGCAAACTTTACGAATTTATTGACAACGAGATTTGCTGTTAGTCGTTGTCATGGCGATATCGATCTATCGAGAAATCTATCATGAACAGCTTCAACCCAAAACCAACTGGTGTGAATATTATCTTCGATCTCTGGCAAGAGTTTCCTGAAAATCTTACGGAAACATCTCACCATGAGGTTCTTGCTGCAATGGCCCTAAAAACTTAACGTATTTCAATTTAATTGTGAAGAACAACAATAAGTTTCTTCTGGTGTGAAATCAAAATTTGGAAGTATGGGAAAAAAGTTTCAACTTATAGACATAAAAATGTCTTATGTCGTTCAGATTACGCACTAGTTTTCATAAAGCAAAGAGGAGATCGGTGTTACTAGAAATTATCGACTTCTTTACATTTTTACCAATTTAAAACTCATCTTAATATTGCCTTTTCACAACAAAATTCAACTCCAAGACTTTCTCAAAATTTTAAAATATTGAAAAAAAAAAAACTGACGACATTCGTTCGACGACGTTTCGACATTACTTCACGTTATTATCAAGTCAAAAAAATAGGAATGGCAAATGGAAACATAAAATAATAAAACAATAGAATTTTTTTATGCCCCTGTGGGTGCGATTGCCAAAGGTAAAATGACCAAAACAAAAAACATCAACTAGGGTGTTAAAAACTTTGGCGCGATTCGATTCATCATTGTTTTCATTTAGCTCATTTCACCTTTGACAATCGTACCCTAGGACATGGAAATTCTTTCTATTGTTTCATTATCTATGTATTTCCACTTGCCATTTCTACTTTTAATTTGATGATGACGTGAAGTTACGTCGAAACGTTGTCAGTTTTAAAGTTTAAGTTTTTTCTTGTGTATTTTAAGAACGTCTTAGCGTTGAATTTTGCTGGGAAATTCCATTCAAAATATTAAATTTTAAGATAAATTGTGCCACAATTTGTGTAAATTATCCTTTGAATTGACTCTAAAGCAATCAATATGAAAAAAGAAAACGGCATTCTACATTTCATGTTTGTATAAATGATTATATTTTACCTGCAATGTTTCCAGAACATGGTAAATCCATCCACTGGCTGTGATAAGACTATCATCCGTCTCACACCGGTCGTCAACGCCAAAGTTGTTCATCTCACAGATTTCTTTAGCAGGAAAGTAGTTGTAGGAGATGCACATGTCGTGTTTTTGGCACTCTTCAACACACTGAAGCCAGTCAATGGATACAAAAGTCTTAAACACATGGTCTTTGAGTAAGCTGTTAGGAATGGTTAAACCATCCGAAGACCAAATGCTTATGATCACGATAGATATTACGGTCAACGAGAAAAACAAGCGAACCATTGTGTAGTACAGTGCAAATGAATTGGGTTTCCACACACGAGCAAACAGATGCTCGCAGGCAAAACACTTTCATTGTTTTTAAGCGTCTGGAAAGTTAATGAAACAAAGGCTTGCGATCACGATGGATATTACAGTCAACAAGGAACATATTGCGAACCATTGTGTAGTAAAGTGCAAATGTACTGCTAAACAGCTTGTCATTAGTGTCATTTGTTCAAGGGATTGAGGAGCGCCAATGAATTACAGAGTATTCACATCTCAATGTTTGCATTCGTTTTGTAGTGCCGGGCTCAAACATAATTTAATTTAGTAATTATGTGCCGGCGGTTGTAGCTGGTTTTTGCGAATTATCTGTTGCTTGGAAAGCGAACCGGGACCAAAATAATACGACTGCGCTTACACTAGAAGAAATATTTACACACAAAATACGAATCCGGAGTAAAAGGGTCCGAGATTTGTCAGGAACTCGGAATCGGAGTCGAAATTTTGTATCCGAATACTCACAAATCCGGGACCAATCTCGTACCCAGAGTCCCAAGCTCTTTGGCCAGCGGTTGGTCGTCAGCGGAGACTCTGGGGTACTGGAATTTTATTACCACAGGATTTCTGCGGTAACACAATGCAAGCCGTTACGGGGCAGCAAATCAAAAAATTTAAATTTTTCGAATTCTCCAGTCTCTCCAACCGTTTGCTAAGGAGCGCGATGACTCTGGGTACGAGAATGACCCGAAACATTTTATTAATAAACGGGTTTAAAATAAATTCTAATGCTGCCCTATGGTGAATTTTGTGAATTCTTATGTCCAGTGTCGAACAGGTGATACGTTACGGACAAGAACAAGAACAATAAGTCTTTATTTCTTTTGCTTTTGCACATAAACAAGGAGTTCCGCTATAAAAGGGCAAGCCCCTCCTTCCTTCAACACCTTTGTGGGCATTAAATGCAAATTCAGACGTTATTCAGTCGTGGCAAGTTGTTGACTCCAGCGTCCGCTGGCAAAATATGCCTCTAATTTCATAATATCACCACAGCAATATAAGACATCGGTTTCTAACTCGGTTAACAGGGTTTATTCAGAAAACTAAGCCAACTTTATCGGTAAGGGTCGTAGAAAAAGACGGTTGTTGTTTGTCAGTTGTTTACGCCCTCGATGGTGGGTTGACAACTGAAGGTGAGAATGGTCAGGCCAGGCCCCTTATATACCGGAATTTCCTGTTTAAGAGTGAACGTCACTAAAAAGTCAAAGAAAATTTTAAAAATCGCGGACACGAACCGAAAATCGATTGCGCTTTTGTGTCTGAGCCAAGCTTGAGGTATGCGACAAAGTGAAATAGGGTTATTTTTGATTTTTTTTTTCGCCGCAGCCAGATGTCTATAGCTACAGATAAATGCATAGGGTCTTTTAGATTTAAGGGAGGGTGTTACTAAAGTGTAGACCTGAGGAACCCGTATGTTTCCTTTTACTTAGTAAGAAAGCATAAAAAAGGATTGCGTAAGTTTTGGAGTACTTCACTTATCGTCTTTGAAGTGCAGCTGCAAATACTTGAATTTATCATTCCACTATTATGTCATTTCACCAAATAAGGTCAAGAGAACGCGCAAAATATGAGACCGTAATACACTGTAATGTCCCGGTTTGACCGGTTTACAACAGAGCGAATACGGACGGAAAAGGCAGAAAAAGGAGCAACAATGGCCGGACTGGACGAAGAATAGTTTTTGAAACGATGCAAGCTCGAAAACAAGTTTTTAGTATGTCAATCACTTGTCATTTATCTTTTCATTTTATCCAATCAAATTAAAGACATTTAACTGGCTTTCTGTGTTATTTACGTCATTCGTGCGCGCCATATACCGATGGACAGTTAATGCCGGGTGTATTTCAAAACAGTTACCAAAACAGAGAAGCCAAAATAACAAAATCTTTTTGTAGTGGAATAATAAATCTCTTATTCGATGGTTTCACATATAATACTCGCGGACATTTTGCTCATTGCTCGTATTTTTCCTCGGCAACTCGCAAAATGTCCGCGCGTATTATATGTAAAACCATCGAATAAGATGTATTTAATAGCCAATTTTGGTTCTTTAATCCGTCCTTATTCCTAAATGGAAAAACTACGAAGAAGTTACTGGCGATACATTCGAAATATGCAACGTTTGTTAACTTTGATGCTTTCCTTTGACATGTTTGACAGCTTTCGTCCTGTTCAACCAAATCATTTGAACCATTCTAACAAGGATTGTGATTGGCTTATTTTAACGTGCTTTTTTGAGAGTACAGATGCACGCTGACGCCACTTCTGTTCGTTTGGAAAATGTAGTTTGTTTTGAAAATGAGGCCAAATGAGTGGGGAAATAAAATGATTTTTTATCATAAAACAAATAAAGAAGCTTCGACTGTGCTCTGTTCTCTTGCAAAGCACTTAGGAAGCGGCTAGAGCACTCAGGAAGTAGGGAAAAAACGTCGTCTAAGTCTCGTGTTTACACATAACACTTCTTACGTATTCTAACCGCTTCCTGCGCGCTTTACAACAGAACAGAGAACAGTCGAGCTACTTTATTTGTAAAGAATTAGGATGAAAATCAGACAAAAATCGATATTGTATAGTATTAGGACAAAAATGAGGCCAAAATCCATAGTGTATAGTGTTAGGATGTAAGTAAGAAAAAAAAATGCATAGTGTATAGCATGGGACAAAATCAATAGTGTATACTTTTAGGATGTAAATTAGGCCAAAATCCAAAGTGTATAGTATTAGGATGAAAATTACGCCAAAACGAACAGTGTATAGCATTAGGATGAAATCTAGGCCAAAATCCATAGTGTATAGTATCAGGACAAAAATTTCGCTTGAATTTATAGTACACAGTATTAGAATGAAAATTGGGCCAAAATCAATGGTGTATAGCATTAGTAAGAAAATGAGGCCAAAATCCAAAGTGTATAGTATCAGGGTGAAAATTAGGCCAAAACCCACTGTGTATAGTATTACGGTGAAAATTAGGCCGAAATCCACAGTCTATTGCATTAGGATCAAAATTAGACCAAAATTCACAGTGTATAGTATTAGGATGAAAATTAAGCCAAAATCTACGGTGAATAGTATTAGGATGTAAATAAGGCTCAAATCCCAAGTGTATAGTATTATGATGAAAATTAGGCCAAAATCCAAAGTGTATACACTTTGGATTTTGGCCAAATTTTCATAAGGATGAAAGCTATTCCAAAATCCATAGTGTATCGTATTAGGATGAAAATTAGCCCAAAATCCATAGTGCATAGTATTAGGATGAAAATTGGGCTAAAATCCACAGTGTATAGTATTAGGATGAAAATAGGGCCCAAATCCAATGTGTATCGTAAGAGCATGAAAATTAGGCCAAAATCTATAGTGTATAGTATTAGGATGAAAATAAGGCCAAAATCCATAGTGGTAGTGTTAGTATAAAAATTACGCCAAAATCCACAGCGTATAGTTTTAAGATAAAAATAAGGACAAAATTTATAATCTATCGTATAAGGATAAAAATTAGACCAAAATCCACAGTGTATAGTATTTAGATGAAAATTAAGCCAAAATCCAAAGTATTAGTATTAGGAAGGAAATTGGACCCAAATCCACAGTGTATAGTATTAGGATAAAAACTAGGCCAAAATCCACAGTGTATAGTATTTGAATGAAAATTATCCAAAAATCCACACTGTATAGTATTAGGATGAAAATTACGTCAAAATCCACAGCGTATAGTATTAGGATGAAAATTAGGCCAAAATCAAATGTGTATAGAATTGGGCGAAAAATTCCACCCAAATCTGAAGTGTATAGTATTAGGATGAAAATAAGGCCCAAATCCAAAGAGTATAGTATTAGGATGGAAATTGGTCCCCAATCCAAAGTGTATAGTATTGGGATAATAATTAGGCCAAGATCCAAGTGTATAGTGTTAGAATTAAAATTCGCCTGAATTGATAGTATATAGTATAAGAATGAACATTGGGCCAAAATCCATAGTGTATAGTATTAGGATTAAAATTAGGCCAAGATATAAGGATGAAAACTGGGCCAAAATCCAAAATGTAAAGTATTAGGATGAAAATTAGGCCATAATCTAAAGTGTATAGCATTAGGATGAAAATTGGACAAAAATCAAATGTGTATAGAATTGGGGAGAAAACTAGACTAAAATCCATAGTCTATAGTAAAACGATAAAAATTGGACCCAAATACACAGTGTATAGTATAAGATAAAAATTACAACAAAATCGATAGCATATAGTATTAGGATGAAAATAAGGCCAAAATCCAAAGAGTATAGAATTACGATGAAAATTAGTCCCAAATCCAAAGTGTATAGTGTTAGGATAGAGGTTAGGCCGAGATCAAAAGCGTTTAGTATTAGAATGAAAATTGCACCCAAATCCAAAGTGTATAATATTAGGATGAAAATAAGGCCAAGATCCATAGTGTATAGTATTAGGATTAAAATTTCGCCTGAATTCATAGTACATAGTATAAGAATGAACATTAGGCCAAACTCCATAGTGTATAGTGTTAGGATTAAAATTAGGCCAAGATCCAAAGTTTATAGTATTGGGATGAAAATTGAGCCAAAATCTATAATGTATAGTACTAGAATAAAAATTAGAGTTAAATTTATTATTTTGGGATGAAAATCAGGCTAAAATACATAGTCTATAGTATTTGTATAAAAATTTGGCCAAAATCCATAGTGTATATTATTTGGATGAAAAGTAGGCCAAATTTCATAGCGTATAGTATTGGGTCACAAGCGTATAGTATTAGAATGAATTTTAGGCCAAAATCCACGTTGTATAGTATAAGGATTAAAATTACGGGAAAATCCGTAGTGTATTTAATAAGGATGAAAATTACGCCAGAATCCATAGTGTATAGTATTAGGATTAAAATTAAGCCAAAATCCATAGAAAATCCATAGTACATGGTATGAGGATGAAAATTAGGCAAAATCCATAGAGTATAGCACTTGGATTAAAATTAAGTGAACTTACATAGTGTATAGTATTAGGTAAAAAATTAGGTAAAAATCAATGGTGTATAGCATATGGATGAAAATTAGGCGAAAATCGAAAGTTTGTAGTATAAGAATGAAAATTATTCGAAAATATATAATGTGTAGTGTTGGGATGAAAATTAGGCAAAAATACATAGTGTATCGTACTAAAATGAAAATTAGGCCAAAATCCATAGTATCAAGTATTAAGATGAAAATTAAGCCAAGATTCATAGTATATAAAAATTAAGCCAAAATCCATACTGTATAGTAATTGGATAAAAACTAGGCCAAAATCCATAGTGTATAGTATTTGGATGAATATAAGGCCAAAATCCATAGTCTACAGTATTTGTCTAAAAGTTTGGGGAAAATACATAGCGTATAGTATTGCGATGAAAATGAAGCCTAAATCCATAGTGTAAAGTATTAGGATAAACATTAAGGCCAAAATCAATAGTGTGTAGTATTAGGATGAAAATTGGGTAAAAATCCATAGTGTATAGTATTGGGGTCACAATAAGGCTAAAATCAACAGTGTATAGTATTACGATGAAAATTAGGCGAAAATCCATAGTACATGGTATAAGGATTAAAATTAAGGCAAAATTCATAGAGTATAGCATTTGGATTAAAATTAAGTGAAAATACATATTGTATAGTATTAGGCTAAAAATTAGGTAAAAATCAATAGTGTATAGCATATAGATGAAAATTAGGCCAAAATCGAAAGTTTATAGTATAAGGATGAAAATTATTCGAAAATACATAATGTATGGTAATGGGATGAAAATTAGGCGAAAATACATAGTGTATCGTACTAGAATTAAAATTAATTTACTAGAATGAAAATAAGACCAAAATCTGTAGTGTATGGTATTAGGATGAAAATTACTCGAAAATAAATTTTGTATAGTATTGCGATTAAAATTAGGGGAAAATCCATAGTGTATAGTTTTAGGATGAAAATTAGACAAAAAAAATCCATATTGTATAGCATTAGGATTAAAATTAGGCCAAAGTGGATGGTTTATAGTATTAGGACGAAAATTGGGCCAAAATCAATAGCGTATAGTATAGTACTAGAATTAAAATTAATTTACTAGAATGAAAATAGGACCAAAATCTGTAGTGTATGGTATTAGGATGAAAATTACTCGAAAATAGATTTTGTATAGTATTGGATTAAAATTAGGGGAAAATCCATAGTGTATAGTTTTAGGATGAAAATTAGACAAAAAAAATCCATATTGTATAGCATCAGGATTAAAATTAGGCCAAAGGGGATGGTTTATAGTATTAGGACGAAAATTGGGCCAAAATCAATAGCGTATAGTATTTGGATGAAAATTAGTCCAAAACCTATAGTGTGTAGTATTAGGGTAAAAATTAGGCCAAAGTATATAGTGTATAGTATTAGGACGAAAATTAGGCCAAAATCAATGGTTTATAGTATTAGGATTAGAAATTAGGTAAAAATCCGTAGTGTAAAGTATTAGGGTTGAAATTAGTCCAAAATTCCTAGTGTATAGTGTTAGGATGAAAGTTATGTCAAAATCCATAGTTTAAAGTATTTGGATGAAAATTAGGCCAAAATTGGTAGAGTTTAGTATTAGGATGAAAGTTAGGTCAAAATCCATAGTGTAAAGGATTACGATGAAATGTTTGACAAAATCCATAATGTATAGTATTTGGATGAAAATTAGGCCAAAATCCATAGGTTATAGTATTAGGATTAAAATTAGTTAAATTTCCATAGCAAATAGTGTCATGATGGCCAAAAATCATTGCGTATAGTAGTATCACATAAATTACGTCAAAATCCATGGTGTATAGCATAAGGATTAAATTTCCCGAGAAATCATACTGTATAATACTAGGATTAAAATTGGACGAAAAATGAGAGCGTATAGTATTATAGTGTGGTGTTACGATGAAAACTAGGCCAATAACTAGAGTTCACAGTATTAGGATGAAAAGTTAGGCCCCAAACTATAGTGTAAGGTATTATTATAAAAACTGGGCCAAAATCCATACTATTAGGATGAAAATTTGGCAAAACTCAAGGTTCGTAGTATTAGGAAAAGAATTAGTCCGAAAACCGTAGTGTTTAGTGTTAACACGAAAACTAGCCTCTATAGTCTATAACATTAGTATAAAAATTAGGCCAAAAATCAAGAGTGAATGGAAGTACGATGAAATTTCGTTGATAAGCCGTAGTATTAGGATGAAAATTAGGGTGGAAACTGTAGTGTATAGCATTAGGATAAGAATTAGGCCGAAAACTAGGGTTTATAGTACAGTGGAACCTCGATTTAACGAAGTCGCTGGGGGCCGGCCAAATTTGTTCGTTAAATCGAGGGTTCGCTATATCGAAAACCTCGATATAACCAACTTGAGTGGAAACGACCAAAATGTTCGTTATATCGAGGTCATAGTTAATGATTGATTTGTAACACAGGTATACACAGGTTTACAATTTTCGTCACCCAGAAGTGCCGCGTTTTGAGATGTAATTCATTAAGCATGGTGGCTCTCAGTAGCAATAATTTTCACTTTTGAGCAAACGCGCAGCTTTTGTTTACAAAGAAACGACACTTTCAGAGTAGCGATTTAAAAGTGTTGACATTGTAATTCGTTATATCGAGGTAGATTTTACGTTTGGGATTTCGGATTATGTTCGTTATATCGAAGAATTCGTTATATCGAGGTTCGTTATATCGAGGTTCTATTCCATATATTTTACTAACTTTGGCCGGGACATAGAATATCGTTCGTTATATCGAGGACTTCGTTAAATAGAGGTTCGTTGAATCGAGGTTCCACTGTATAAGGATAAAAATTACGCCGAACATTAGTGTGTACAGGATTAGGACTAAGACTAAGCCAAAAATCAGAGTGTATAGTATTACAATAAAATTAGCCCGGGAGCCATAGTGTATAGTATAAGGATGAAAATTAGACCAAGAACGAGAGTGTATATTACTAGGATGAAATCAGGCCTATATTCATAGTGTATAGTATTAGGAACAAAATGCGAAAGCGAAAGTCTTTCATGATTAGAAAAGCCACGGTAATAGGCCATTTGTGCCTTGATGTGAACCTCATTATGAAAGCGAGGCTAGGTGCAAAGCTTTTCGCATGAAAATTATTTTTATTTGCATATGAATAAAAACTAATTTTCATCATTAAACCTTTGCACTAAGCCTTGCTTTCATGGCATGGTTCAAGGGAACTCGAAAATGGATTAAAGCAAAACAAAAGCAAGATACTAGTCAAACTCCTGGGAAAGGCTGTAAAACTCTCAGGTTTGAATAACCCGTGAAGAAAACACGCTGATAATTTTGTACCAATCACTATGTTTTTAATTCTTCTTTCAATGGGTTTCTAAGCTCATCCTATGTTATCTACATCATTGATCATTCGTGATTTGAAAGGTGAAATATGTAAGCTCTTGAACAGCCCCATTGTGATTGGGCCCGTCGATTCCTCAATAAAAAGAAACGCGCGTTTTAATCCCTAGCCGAGAAACTTGTTCTCATCAAAAGCGGCGAGTATACGAGATACAGTAAAACTATTTGCCTCGCACTATCTCATCTTTTAAAGTGAGCTATCTCACCGTTTTGATTTAAGTTGTTGTTTTGGGGATCAAAAGTTTTATCTTCAGCGTGGTTACCTATACGGAAAATTTCTCATGATGTTGGATCTTAAGAAAATGCGATTATTGGCGAAATCCGAGCATCATGATGAGCGTCATGACGCTTCTTATAAAGCTGAAACAGAGTTGGCAAGGTGTAACACTTTTAAAACTACAGGTACAAATGATGAACTGTTCGTTATTACTTTCGACAACACTTTTCTTTAAACCATATTATTACAATATTACAATATTTGTGTATAATCCAAGATTATTCACACCTTACAATTACAAATTACAACGATTTTTCATCTACACATAACAATAATAGTTTACACACAGTTTATCAAAATCTTCGTTACGTAGATCTGTAGGTATGAGTTTCTAAACTAGAATTCAATATTCTTGTTGAAAAGAGTGGGTAATGGGAAATAAGCCTTATTTCTTGACAGCAAGAAATTTTAGAGCTCTAGACGGTAATGGATCCCATAAACCGATTGAATGATGTTGTGATGATGATGATGATGATAATAATGATAATAACTATAATAACGATATATTCTCATAGCGCACATTTCTGCACCTCAATGCACCTTACAATGCCTGTTAAGTTTACTATTTTGGCCTCTACTCTAACCGCTGTGCTACGGGGAGACTGTGAGAAACCTTTGTAGAGTTATCTACTTTTACAGTTTTTTCCCTTGATCTCATGATCTCATCATTTCTCCAGTTTACAAGGAGACCTGTTGTTCCTGAAGATCCAGTCTACAATAAACTTCGTCGGCATCACCAGCAGCCCATATCCACTGTGCCGTCAGTGCAATACCAGAGATAACCTTCCATGGTCCATCACCATGTTTTCCAACCGCCACTGCATGAGGCCAATGTCCATCATCAAAATCCGGGGAATTCCATCTGGGATATAGGTCACTGCTGCATTTCCAGCTTTCATTGGTTACGAGTCCGTTGCTAAAGGAGCCGAGTACACCATACGGACCTTCAGAGTTTTCCCCCCTCACTGAAATAACTCGAGTGTCTCCTGGAATTTGAAAGGTACTGGCGAATCGCCAGTTTTTGTCTTGTCCGAGGCTTCTACCATCTGCAAACATCTCTATGACGTTGTCACAAGTGAAAGTTGCTGTGAAGTCTAACAAAATTAATGGCAAACTAAATTAATACGGTATTTAGTGTCCGTAAAAGTTAGTAAATATTAAGAACATTCTCTTATCATTGGACTTTTTCTCTTTAACTCTCTTTTAATTTGTAGATAGAATCCCAAAACTTCTTATTATTATTATTATTATTATTATTATTATTATTATTAAGTGTTTTGTGTTACAGCGAAGCCAGATCAACCATTACAACAACGATAAAATTTGAAGTTGATTTTACAACATCGATTTCTATATTTGTTTCAGTAATCAACTCTCCGAATGAGGAATGCAAAATACGAATTGAAACATATTTTTGGCCAATTTCCTCTATTAGCTCTTTTCAGTCATGCCACAATAATTAAACACCTCGTCTCGTGTGTTTATACCCGTGTTCTTCCTTTCATAACTACTTCGTAGCGGCTAAGTGCATCCTTTCAAGATCAACATACACGAATTATTTGATTATTATTTGTTTCCCGTTATTTCTGAATGAAAACTGGCTATGGGCAGCTAAGTGCGTTTCTACTATAAAAATACATTTATTTTTTATTTTTATTATTGACAATTATTCATGAAAATGGAGGTGTTAGTGGTTGATATATAGTAAGGTAGATATCGACTTCTATTCATATATAATAATTGTTTTGGTGTATGTATCCCAAACTTTTGGATAACTTAGGCGTCGGTCAGTTCGAAGATCGCCATCCCCCCACCCCCCCACCCCCCCCCACCCCCCGAACGAGCCACGAGGGCGAGGTAATTTTCGCGCTCGCTCGCTTGATTTCCCCGTCATGCTATTCCTAAGTTACATGAAGGACTGCTCGTAGTGTATTCGTTCTGTGGATCTATCATCTCATTTATGTCCTCATCAAAAGTAGTCGCCTTTGTTGATGAACTTAACGAAGCGACAGTACTGAGACCTAAAAATCAGGAGGCCGTACAATGCCCTGGGGTACACAAACGCCCAATCCTCGGGACGGAAATGTTAAAAAAAATCCCCGCCAATGCCAGGGGAAGAAGGGCACTACTGGAATTGACTGATGCATAAGTCCCAAGAGGTCATTTTATATCTCGGAGAAATTGACCAAAAAAACTCGCCTGCGAAACCCAGAGAAATACCGGAGGGCGAACAGCAAATACCATACGGAGTTTAAGTAGCCAATCAGAGCACGAGAAAAACACTATCTACTGGTTTTACACACAGTCGCTTAGCCTGCGAACGCAGACGTATTTCCGGCTTTCGCTTCTTTCGGCGGAGAGAAGCGACAGCTGGAAATACGTCTGCGTTCGCAGGCTAACAGTCGCTAAGGCTTGTATTAAATCAGAAAGAATGTTCAGGTTTTGTTTAAAATATATTATTAATACCGTTTGGTCAATGCTGTATCACTGAGGAATAACTTCCGCTTGCAGGAGGTATTCCGCAATGGCACATAACAGGTCTCTGTAATAATATGGTTTTTGCAAATAGTAATTGCATACGCACTTCCTTTGGGTTCTAGTAGTTCAGAATTTTTTCTTTTCTCTTTCATTTCCTGAAACAAACAGTATTAAAATGTAAAGAGCCACATCAATACCTACTCTTAAAGAAAGCAAAGGCTAGCAATCTCGTCTTTGGCAAATTTCAAATGGCAAACCTCGCACCTTGGCTGAATCCGTCCCGCTGGCCCCGATTGTTCAAACAGCGAATAACTTAATCCAGTATATTTAACAATTATTCCACGAGCGCACGTTGGGTATGAGATGATAGATAGTCAACGAGGCGCGTAGCGCCGAGTTGGCTATAATCATCGCATATCCAACAGGCGCAAGTGGAATAATTGTTTTATTAAAAACAATCACGAAATATTGCTAGATCTTACTGATTTCGCTGTGCAAGAACAACCAGCAGATAATTTAATGGTCGCCATTCTCAGCCATGGTATAATGGCTCATATACCATGGCCGCTAAGCCAATCAAATCCCTCGAATTGCATTATACAATGATTCAGTTCTTAATAAAGCGATTTATCCACTAGATAAAGTTGTCTTTCAACAACTGCGGCCTAGTGTTTAACATAAGTAAGCGGCGCATGCTTGATCAACGTTCACCTCACGCGTACAATGCGAGTTTGTGAATTGGAGGAAGGATACAAAGCAGGCTAGTGCAAATTTGTTTTTTTTGCCAAATTTCTGGACAACTTGTATTTAGTGACGACTTTGAAAATTTCGTTTCCCTTATAAAGGTCCCTTTTGCAAACTGCTTGCAAATTTTGCGCCAGGTTCAGTGTCCAAAGTCACATCTCGTTCGACCGAAATTTTGTGCAAAACTATATTGTTGAAAACATCAGGATGGTTGCTGCTTTCTCAGTTGCTTCAACATCAGAAACTACTTTGAAATTCTGGCCAACTTGCGTTTAGAAAAAACACAGCAACTAGACAACAAGACAAACTCGTCCTCTTCGCTATCATCTAGGAGAATTTCTTCCTTCCTGGGAAAAGAGACTGTCAGAAAAAACATGCGGAGAAGTGATGCAAAACAAACCTTCTTCATCCGCCATTTTGTTTTCATTTGACCCTGCGCGTAATCCACGTAAAACCCACACGCGGAATCCCGTGAACTGCTATTTTTCCTTACCATTTCGGCTAGAAAGACTGTTCTGACTAATGGTAAGAGCCGTTGGATTTTTCAGTAGCATAAGGTTGAAAGCTGTGTCAGAAGTGAAGCCAATTTCGAAAACAGTCCAAACGGACTGCCTTTGTCTCTATAGATTGAAATTAAGTTGTTTAAATAGCTGAGAACAACACCAACTAGCAAAGCAAAATAACTACCTTGCAGTGCGCTTAGACGTTCCTTTGAACTCCAAGAATAATCGGGATATCGAAAGCTCAGGGAACTCTATTCACAGGATAGCAGTCTACTTTAACATAAGATTTTTCCTTTTTCATCACTAACACTCTTCCGTTGTAAGCCTTACACTAACATATATTCTAAAGGGAAGTATCACGCGAATTTGATGTCATTTCAAAACCCAAAAATTTTTGTCTGTCAATAGAAACAAAGCAAAAAAAATTGTCTAGTTTTGTTACAAATTTTACCCCAGTGCAATAAAATTGTCGATTAATGCCTCTGGCCAGACACAGAATAGGCCGGAATGGATTGAAACTTGAAAAATGTTAGGCTAATGGTTTTCAAGTTTTCGCATTTTTGTTTCCAAAATGTGTTAGAACAGATCATGAGTTGTTCCTTTCAAGAATTGAGTTGATTTCTTTCCTCTCGTTCTAAAATTATTTTGTAGTCACGTAAAGGTTCTAATTCACCATTTTTAACCAAACAGGTCAAAACCTTATGACACTTCCCTTTAAGATTAACGTCATTCATATGCTAACGCTGTGTTCGCCTTCTTGAATAACCATTTTATTGATTTTTGCACGTACTTATGAGGCTAGTACCGCTAAATATCGTGAAAGGAAAATAACAATTCATGGGACGCCATTTATAACGAAGGTTTATGTTGAATCCCAAAATATCCATTATTATTGCTAAAGGGGAAAGAAAAAAAATACGGCTAAGTTCTTTACTGAAGTCGATCCTCTACGTACAAGTCCCATAGTCTGTCGACTGAGCAAACAAGGTCGTTTTTCTTTATTCATGAACAGCGAGATTAGTCTCGCCACTGTGAGAGTTATTAATGCCTAATTTGTCATGTGAAGGGATGAAGTTTGTTATTTTGTAGTTTGTTAAGAATATCGTGATGAATTTTTTTTAAAAAAGGATAACGGTTAGGAATCCCTTGAATTGATAAAATTTTTGATAAACTAGGGTCGGGCCTCTTCTACCCTAGCTGTCATGGACTGTCATTTAAGCATTTATTTTGCACTTAAGTATGCATTATTCTTTATGTTTTGCAAAACCATCTGTTCTGTTTGACTCTTTTTTGTTTGACAACCTTCGATCCTGAATGTTTACTTCTAGGTAGGCTTTATTGGTAAGGAGAATGAAAACAGCTTTGCAAGAAATATTCCTTGAGATACAAATATGGCTTATTAAATTTTTCCTTGTGAAAAGTAGGTTTGTCGTAGCCTTAGCAGTGCAGTAGATATACCACGTTTTACACGAAATATAAAACAACGCCAGCTTGTCACCTTACTTAGCTACACGGGAAATGTAATATGCAAAGGAAATGGCATCATGATATCCTTAAGGGAAGACGACAAGAGATATATAACCAATTTGTAAGGAGACCTCGCTCGCTTGATTTCCCCGTCATGCTATTCCTAAGTTACATGAAGGACTGCTCGTAGTGTATTCGTTCTGTGGATCTATCATCTCATTTATGTCCTCATCAAAAGTAGTCGCCTTTGTTGATGAACTTAACGAAGCGACAGTACTGAGACCTAAAAATCAGGAGGCCGTACAATGCCCTGGGGTACACAAACGCCCAATCCTCGGGACGGAAATGTTAAAAAAAATCCCCGCCAATGCCAGGGGAAGAAGGGCACTACTGGAATTGACTGATGCATAAGTCCCAAGAGGTCATTTTATATCTCGGAGAAATTGACCAAAAAAACTCGCCTGCGAAACCCAGAGAAATACCGGAGGGCGAACAGCAAATACCATACGGAGTTTAAGAGCCGTCCTCTGTAAATATCGACTATCGTCGTTTGGACGAGAAAAAATGAAATCCCTCAAACTTTCTCAGAAGAATGGTCTATATAAGTGATTCACATAAATATAACTTCCAGCTCAGTTCGATTCGTATTTTAGCTGTAGTGCGACCATCTTGGTTTTACCGCTCTGAGAGGGCTTTCAGCGGCCATTTTAGGCCACACTTTTAAGAATTTGCCTTACAAAGAAAGCGTCACAAATCCGAACAAAAGCTCATTATTCGAGACAAGCAAATGTTTGTTGTTGTGTTGATAAGTTTTTTTAGGAATTTGATCGAAATCTGATTTTTTTACAAAATTTTTAATTTCTTCCTTATTGAACTACTCTTCAAGTGCCAAAAAAACGGCCGACTTTAAAGGAAAATATCGCTAAAGATACATCAGTTGGCATCCTAAGACAGCATCCTGGTTAAAGAGCAATGTCTCCTCTGTAAGAATAT
The DNA here is from genome assembly GCF_977016875.1 of Pavona decussata. Classification (NCBI taxonomy): domain Eukaryota; kingdom Metazoa; phylum Cnidaria; class Anthozoa; order Scleractinia; family Agariciidae; genus Pavona; species Pavona decussata. The sequence goes on from NW_028145488.1 coordinate 469,099, forward strand.
GCAATAAAATTTTTGGGCAGTTAAAAAGAGAGAATTATAAAAGAAGAAGTTTCAACTGTACTTTTGTCAACAAACGCCGCCTTCGTAATTAGCATAACAACATGAAAATAACGATTTACTAAGAAACTAATGATAAATTCCACTTACCTCGTGAAATATTGAGAACTGGATATTTCAAAATATATCAAATTATAGTTTCAGTCGGATGCAGCCGCATTTTCGACGATTTGTCGTGCGAAATCACTGTAATACGCGGCAGGTGTTAAACTGAGTTCAATTCTTCAAAGTCCGTCAGGACAACCATCGGCCGAAAAACTTGCGATCCGCCCCATAAGCTGCCGTGTGCAAGGTGTCAAATATTTCTTTGTTATCCTTAATGACCAAAAATTCCTTCAACAACCATTTAAATCCTGTTTGAACTGGAGATTCTCGTCAAGAAATCGTTTATGTTCCGTTGACCTTCCGCCGTGATTAAACAATGAGATTGCGTTACAGAAACGCGCGCACATCCAGACGGGCTGGGGTGGGGGCGGGGAGGAAACAAAAATGGAACAGTTCCTTAATTAAAAAAGGGGGCCATTCAAGATTACTGTCAAAGCTATGTTGTGCATTTCAGGTATTAAATAGGAAACTGCTGTCCCAGAATAATGTGAAATATGATAAGCACCTGTGCTCTATTTCTTTGGTTGGGGCGTGGGAGGGGGGGATGGCAAGTAAAACACTAATTTGCAACATCAGTTGATCGTTGCTCTTGTGTTTAGGGTTCATACATGTTCAGAACTATCCCAAGCTCACTAACAGCTATATATTTGTAATATTAGGTAACAGTGAGAAAGTTATATTCAGCGGCACGTAAAATTAATATGAGGGTTTGTATGGGAATTCATGCAAATAAACGGTTTACATAGAATTCCAATAAAAAGCGTGTGTGTGTGTATGTGTGTGTGTATTACACTTCCCTGTTTGTGTTTTGGAACGTTGTCCTAGCGACACGACTGCCGCTGAGGATCAAGCTGCCTACTCTTCAACCTGAACAAATATTCTCGAAACTGCCAGCTAATACACCCAATTGATAATGTGTCATTCAACATTTGTTCCTTTATTGCGTCAAACGGCTTTCAAAAGCTAAGTGTAAATATGCTTCGCATGATGTGCGAATAATTTGATTTAGGTATTAACAAATAGATTCCATTTTGCCGTGGGTCTGTAGTCTGATAACGCACAGATGACGTCAAAACGTGGTGAGAACAAAGAAGTACGCTACGAGCCGCAGGCGAGTAGTGTGACTGATGTTGTCACCACGTTTAGACGTCCTCTGTGCGTTATCAGAGTACAGACCCACGGCAAAATGAAATCTATTTGTTTTATACAATAATTAAGACATTTCAACACATTTCGTGAGCGAGCATCGCGTTACCTGAGCTGAGTCAAAAACTTTCCAGCAAACTCAGTTTTGGACTACTACACACATGCAATTGTGATCTTGTAAATTAGAGTATAATCCGAAAAAAAATCACTAACAATATTTTCGAAACTAACCTTTATTCCAGAAGGAAATCCTGACCTCAAAATATTACTTCATGTAAGTCGCTTCACTGCGATTTGTAATCGATTACTCGCCATTACCGGATTTCTATCGGCGACATGTTTCGACAAATATTTGCTTCCTTTTCACGTCACAACAAAGTTCTAGCTTTCCTTTCCTGGTTGAGGTCACTCTCAACGGTCTTTGTCCAATTTTTTATTGAACAGTTCTCCTTTCCTGCGAAAATTTGCCTGTGTTTGTCTGCTACGCGCAAAAACAGTTTTGCAAAACTTTGTTGACCAGTCGCTCTGGCTGGACTCTAGACTCTGATCACGTGCGCCGGTCACACCACTCGATGACGTCAATCGTGCGTCTATTTAACAAATAGATTCCAAGTTGCCGTGCGTCTGTTCAGTAATAGATCACCGATGACGTCAAAATTTGGTAAGAACAAAAAAGTGGCACACGAGCCGCAGGCGAGTGTGTCACTAATGTCCTTACCACATTTTGACGTCTTCTGTGATCTATTACTGAACAGACGCACGGCAACTTGGAATCTATTTGTTTTATACAATGAACGGAAAGGAAACACAATAAACTTGCCTCGTAGCGCTTGACTGTACTGTTCCATTTGTGCCAGTTGAGGAATTTTCCTACTTTCCGTGTTGGCTTCTTCTTTTCCTCTTTATCGTACTTGTAAACAGCTTCCCCTAAACTTTTACCGAGGCCTTCACTTGCTCAAAGCAGAATAATCGAGTAAATATTTTCAAAACTTTGAGCCTTTTCGTAGCGCTAACAGCTTTTTTGAAGATTTGTTCCAGTTTAGGCATTTTTTAATTGACAAGAACACTTTCGCCTTGGTTTCTTCTTTTTCTTGTTTGTAAACAGCTCCTGCTAAACTTTTCTCAGGGCCTTCATTGCTCAATTCGAAATAATCTCGCAAACATTTTCAAAACCGCGCGCCATGTTGGGCAAAACGAAGAGAACAATTCTTCCGTGACATCATCCGTGTGTCTGTACTCTAATAGATCATGGGCAACGACCAATCACAGCGCGCGTAGCATTCAGTCATCATCATCATATATCCTTTTCGTGCCTCGTGGCACATAGGGCCTTCACAGAGCTTCTCCACTCCTCTCTATTGGTTGCTGCGGTCCGCACCTCCTCCCACGATCTCCAACCTACTTCTTGCCTTTCTTTCTCTACTGTCCGTCTCCAGGTGGTTTTTGGTCTTCCCCTTCTCCTTTTACCTTCTGGTGCCCAGCTCATGGCAACATTGCAATCATCATTGCGATCTTTCCTCAGAATATGGCCAATCATTTTCCATCTTCGAGACATCACTTCCACACTCAGTGGCTTCATGCTTGCTCTTTCCAGTAGCTCTTTGGTACTGACATGGTCTTGCCATCGGATTCGGAAGATCCTACGTAGGCATCTGTTATGGAACACATTCACTGCTTTATCATCTCCTTTGTTCATCTTCCATGTCTCAGATCCATAGAGTAACACTGGCACTACCAGTGTTTTATACAGCCTCAGTTTTGTTTTCCTCGAGATGTTATTAGAGATCCAGATCTTCTTTAGTTGGTTAAAGGCACCTCTGGCTTTCGATAGCCTGTTCTTCAAGTCCTTCATACCGCCTCCCTCTTTACAAACTTTCGCCCCCAAGTACACAAACTCTTCGACATCTTCAATATCCTGCCCATTTATTATGATGTTTTCTTGGTTCCTTGCATTGATCCTCATCGTTTTTGTCTTTTCTCCGTTGATTTTGAGTCCCACCCGTCTGGCCTCTTCGTCCAGCCTTGTCGTTTTATCCTGAATCTGCTGCTTGGTAGATGAAAGCAGAGCTATATCGTCCGCAAAGTCCAAGTCGTCCAGTTTTGAAGTAAACTTCCACCTAATACCGTTTTCACCACTGCCAACCGCTCTTCGCATTACCCAATCCATAACAATCAAGAACAAGAATCCCGACATATTGCATCCTTGTTTTACCCCAGTTTTTATGTCAAACCACTCACATGTTTCCCCCTGATCTTCTACAGCACACTTGAAGTCGTCATAAAATACTCTTACCATTTTCACGATCTTCTCCGGGATTCCATACTTAGCCATTATTACCCACAGGCTTTCTCGGTGGATAGAATCAAAAGCCTTCTCAAAGTCTACGAAGTTCAGGTACAGGGTTGCCTGCCATTCGCTGACCTGCCCAATAATGTTCCGCAGGATGAAGATCTGGTCTGTTGTACCCCTCCCCTTTCTATAACCTGCCTGTTCCTTCCTCAGCCTTCTATCCACTCCATTTCTCACTCGCTCTATGATGATTCTACCGAGTACCTTCCCCACAACGGACAGTAAGGTTATTTCTCTCGAATTTTTGCATTCCTCGAGATTCCCTTTCTTCGGCAACTTGATAATTAGCCCTTGCTTCCAGGGTTGGGGGATCTTCTCAAACGTCCATACTTTTCCCAACAACTGATGGATTTTTGTTGCTGAAAAATCTATGTTTGCTTTCAATAGTTCGGCCGTGATAGAGTCAGTTCCTGGCGCTTTCCCATTCTTCAATCTTTTTATAGCTTGTTTGACTTCACCTAAAGTTGGTTCACTGATTGAGATCTCTTCAATGACGTCATTTAGTTCTAATTCATATACCTCATCACTTAAGACTGAGTTTTCTGGTTGGTCTCTATTGAGTACTTCTTTAAAGTGCTCCGTCCATCGTGCCTGTACTTCGCCTTTTTTATTCAGGAGGTTTCCATTTTTGTCAAACACTGCTGTGCTTTGCTTAGGTTTTTCATTGCATAATATCTTGGTGAGCCCGTATAGTGTCTTCATGTGTTGGTTTCCTGCAGCCTCCTCCGCCTCACAAGTGATCTTCTCCATCCATTTCTTTCTGTCTGTCTTTATGCTTCTCTTCACTTCCCTGTTCTTTTCTGCATACTTGGCCCTAAGCTGCTTCTTAACCCTTTCTGACCGTGTTCCCAGGATCTTTCTATTAATTTCCTCTCTTTGGTCTATGAAGCTCCATGACTCCTCACTTATCCACGGCTTCTTCTTCTTCCGAGGTCTACCTAAGACTGATTCCGCCACCTCTGTATATGCCTTCTTCATCACCTCAAAGTCTTGTTCCACTTCTTCGCTTTCTTCAACTGCTGTTTCCTCGTTCTCCAGGACTTGGTACCTATTTTGCAAGGCAACGTTAAACCGCCGTAACACCTCTTCATTCCTCAACCTTGCTGTATCGTACTTGACTCTACATCTTTTCTTCCCTGCTGTTTGTTTACTCAATTTCAACTTGACTACTGTACATACAAGATGGTGGTCGCTTCCGATATCTGCAGACCTGTATACTCTCGTATCTTTCACCGAATTCCTAAATCGCCTGCTGATTGGTACATGGTCTATCTGGTTCATGGTATTCCCATCGGGGGAAACCCACGTTACTTTGTGGATGGTCTTATGAGGAAACAATGTCCCTGTTATAACTAGTTCATTCATATCACACATATCGCAAAGCCTTTCTCCATTATCATTTCTTTGCCCCAGCCCATGTTTACCCATCACACTTTCATACGCCCAGTTGTCGTTTCCAACCTTAGCATTCATGTCCCCCGTGACAATTAACATATCATGCTCATTGACACTGTCTAGCACATCCTGTAGCCTCCCATAGAACTCATCTTTTATCTGCTCATCTGTATCTTCAGTGGGTGCATATACATGTATGATCGTAAGTTTTATGTATTTGGAATAAAATCTGGCTTGAATAACCCTTTCGCTGATCGGAGTCCATTCCATCAGAGATTGTGCTGCATGTTTTGACATCAGTATGCGAACTCCCTTTCTATGGTTGTCATCATCTCTTCCGGAGTAAATGATGGTTTCACCCTCTGCAAGTCGCATTGTTCCTTGTCCTGTCCAGTGTGTTTCACTGATGCCCATTACGTCTATAACTCTCTTTGTCATTTCTCTCGCCGCCTGTGCAATGTTGCCACTCCTGTAAAGCGTCCTTACGTTCCAGTTGCCTATCTTCATGGTGTATTTAGGGTGTATCAGTGGCTTAATCAGCCCGGAGGCGTCCTGCTGGCTTTGGCTCCCGTGCGTCATTAACTCTCTCCGATGAGGTACTGCCACAGTTCCCCTTTGAAATAGCGAATCCACTCTGCTTCTGGTTTCTGTAATAATTGTTTTTTTTTTTACGGAAGAGGGTTATCAGCCCTCTGCCCAACCCCCAACCTGGAGGGCCAGTGGGGTCACTCTTTGTCTGGCCCCTACCCTTTGACCTGTTTGGCATGGGTGTCCCTGCCAGGAGTACAAGACTCCAGCCAACATAGCTCTAGGGGTCACTGGAGCACGCAAGCCGCCTCACCACGACAAGGTGGCGATCCCAATCAAGGCAGGCGTAGCATTCAGTACATTGTATAAACTCTAATCACACACTCCTCTAGACCAATCAAAACGCGAGTTTTACACAGTTCATAGTATAATTACAAATATCCTAAGATCGTGGAAAGAACCATACATGCAGCTGCCTAGCAATCTGGTGCAAACATGCAGCTGCGTTTCAACAGGACATTAACTGCATGAGCCTCAGGCAGCAACAAATATTTAAGGCATATGGGTTTTCAATAAAGAGGGTGGCAGACGGGGGAGGGGAAGTATCAATCGCGCATCACGTTTAATGTTAAATTGAATCACGCATCACCGAAAACCGTTTAAAGCAATAACGCATCACGTAAGTAAGTGCAGTAAGCTAATAATGTAAGATTCCAAACTATTCGAGGACGCATTATTGAAAATTGTATTGCATGCAACATCTTTTTAGATTGATTGTGTGTCAATTGATTTTGAGAGATACATGTATAAAGACGAGTTACTGGTAGGAAAAAATGCTGAATGTACCCTGAAAGGTGAATGCTACGTTATACTGTCTTATTCCCTTCTTGTCTATAGTGACTTTTAGTTCAAAGAAAGTTCACTTATCATGGAAATCTAATTGGTAAAAAAGAAAATCAGGCATCTCGTTGTGATGCCTGTCACGCATCACGCACGGGTTCCATCACCCGTGACGCTGCTTATTTATGGGCCATCACGCGTCGTAAAAAAACCCTTTGCCACCCTCAATAAATGCCACTAACTATTAGCTGTTGTGCCCTATTTGTCGGTCGGTTGCGCTTCGATAGCATTTCCAACGATGTTCAGATTTAGTAGTTTTTCTGGCTGCAAGTCCTCGTAATGGTAAACGCTATGACAACGTTCCAAACACAAACAGGCAAGTGTAATACACACAAAAAAAAAACCAAGTAAGTAAGTCGCTTTTTATTGGATTTCTATGTAAGCCGTTCATTTACATGTATTCCCATACAAACCCTTATATTAATTTTACGTGCCGGTGAATATAACTTTCTCACTGTTACCTAATCAGCTACAAATATATAGCTGTCAGTGAGATTGGGCTAGTTGTGAACATGTATGAACCATAAACAGAAGACCAACGATTAACTGATGCTGTAAGTTAGTGTTTTACTTGCCAACCCCCCCCCCCCCCCCCCCCCACGCTCCAACCAAACAAACAGAGAAAAGGGGCTTATCATATTCCACATTATTCTGGGACAGCAATTTCCTACTTAGTACCCGAAATGCACAACATAGCTTTGACAGTAATCTTGAATTGCCCGCTTTTTTTTAATTTAGGAACTGTTCCATTTTTGTTTCCTCCCCGCCCCCACCCCAGCCCGTCTGGATGTGCGCGCGTTTCTGTAACGCAATCTCATTGTTTAATCACGGCGGAAGGTCAACGGAACATAAACGATTTCTTGACGAGAATCTCCAGTTCAAAGCAGGATTTAAATGGTTGTTGAAGGAATTTTTGGTCATTAAGGATAACAAAGAAATATTTGACACCTTGCACACGGCAGCTTATGGGGCGGATGGCAAGTTTTTCGGCCGATGGTTGTCCTGACGGACTTTGAAGAATTGAACTCAGTTACGTTTAACACCTGCGGTGTATTACAGTGATTTCGCACAACAAATCATCGAAAATGCGGCTGTATCCGACTAAAACTATAATTTGATATATTTTGAAATATCCAGTTCTCGATATTTTACGAGGTAAGTGGAATTTATCATTAGTTTCTTAGTAAGTCGTTATTTTCATGTTGTTATGCTAATTACGAAGGCGGTGTTTGTTGACAAAAGTACAGTTGAAACTTCTTCTTCTATAATTCTCTCTTTTTAACTGCCCAAAAATTTTATTGCATATTCTTACAGAGGAGACATTGCTCTTTAACCAGGATGCTGTCTTAGGATGCCAACTGATGTATCTTTAGCGATATTTTCCTTTAAAGTCGGCCATATTTTTGGCACTTGAAGAGTAGTTCAATGGGGAAGAAATTAAAAATTTTGTAAAAAAATCAGATTTCGATCAAATTCCTAAAAAAGCTTCTCAACACAACAACAAACATTTGCTTGCCTCAAATAATGAGCTTTTGTTCGGATTTGTGACGCTTTCTTTGTAAGGCAAATTCTTAAAAGTGTGGCCTAAAATGGCCGCTGAAAGCCCTCTCAGAGCGGTAAAACCAAGATGGTCGCACTACAGCTAAAATACGAATCGAACTGAGCTGAAAGTTATATTTATGTGAATCACTTATATAGACCATTCTTCTGGGAAAGTTTGAGGGATTTCATTTTTTCTCGTCCAAACGACGATAGTCGATATTTACAGAGGACGGCTCTTAAGTAGCCAATCAGAGCACGAGAAAAACACTATCTACTGGTTTTACACACAGTCGCTTAGCCTGCGAACGCAGACGTATTTCCGGCTTTCGCTTCTTTCGGCGGAGAGAAGCGACAGCTGGAAATACGTCTGCGTTCGCAGGCTAACAGTCGCTAAGGCTTGTATTAAATCAGAAAGAATGTTCAGGTTTTGTTTAAAATATATTATTAATACCGTTTGGTCAATGCTGTATCACTGAGGAATAACTTCCGCTTGCAGGAGGTATTCCGCAATGGCACATAACAGGTCTCTGTAATAATATGGTTTTTGCAAATAGTAATTGCATACGCACTTCCTTTGGGTTCTAGTAGTTCAGAATTTTTTCTTTTCTCTTTCATTTCCTGAAACAAACAGTATTAAAATGTAAAGAGCCACATCAATACCTACTCTTAAAGAAAGCAAAGGCTAGCAATCTCGTCTTTGGCAAATTTCAAATGGCAAACCTCGCACCTTGGCTGAATCCGTCCCGCTGGCCCCGATTGTTCAAACAGCGAATAACTTAATCCAGTATATTTAACAATTATTCCACGAGCGCACGTTGGGTATGAGATGATAGATAGTCAACGAGGCGCGTAGCGCCGAGTTGGCTATAATCATCGCATATCCAACAGGCGCAAGTGGAATAATTGTTTTATTAAAAACAATCACGAAATATTGCTAGATCTTACTGATTTCGCTGTGCAAGAACAACCAGCAGATAATTTAATGGTCGCCATTCTCAGCCATGGTATAATGGCTCATATACCATGGCCGCTAAGCCAATCAAATCCCTCGAATTGCATTATACAATGATTCAGTTCTTAATAAAGCGATTTATCCACTAGATAAAGTTGTCTTTCAACAACTGCGGCCTAGTGTTTAACATAAGTAAGCGGCGCATGCTTGATCAACGTTCACCTCACGCGTACAATGCGAGTTTGTGAATTGGAGGAAGGATACAAAGCAGGCTAGTGCAAATTTGTTTTTTTTGCCAAATTTCTGGACAACTTGTATTTAGTGACGACTTTGAAAATTTCGTTTCCCTTATAAAGGTCCCTTTTGCAAACTGCTTGCAAATTTTGCGCCAGGTTCAGTGTCCAAAGTCACATCTCGTTCGACCGAAATTTTGTGCAAAACTATATTGTTGAAAACATCAGGATGGTTGCTGCTTTCTCAGTTGCTTCAACATCAGAAACTACTTTGAAATTCTGGCCAACTTGCGTTTAGAAAAAACACAGCAACTAGACAACAAGACAAACTCGTCCTCTTCGCTATCATCTAGGAGAATTTCTTCCTTCCTGGGAAAAGAGACTGTCAGAAAAAACATGCGGAGAAGTGATGCAAAACAAACCTTCTTCATCCGCCATTTTGTTTTCATTTGACCCTGCGCGTAATCCACGTAAAACCCACACGCGGAATCCCGTGAACTGCTATTTTTCCTTACCATTTCGGCTAGAAAGACTGTTCTGACTAATGGTAAGAGCCGTTGGATTTTTCAGTAGCATAAGGTTGAAAGCTGTGTCAGAAGTGAAGCCAATTTCGAAAACAGTCCAAACGGACTGCCTTTGTCTCTATAGATTGAAATTAAGTTGTTTAAATAGCTGAGAACAACACCAACTAGCAAAGCAAAATAACTACCTTGCAGTGCGCTTAGACGTTCCTTTGAACTCCAAGAATAATCGGGATATCGAAAGCTCAGGGAACTCTATTCACAGGATAGCAGTCTACTTTAACATAAGATTTTTCCTTTTTCATCACTAACACTCTTCCGTTGTAAGCCTTACACTAACATATATTCTAAAGGGAAGTATCACGCGAATTTGATGTCATTTCAAAACCCAAAAATTTTTGTCTGTCAATAGAAACAAAGCAAAAAAAATTGTCTAGTTTTGTTACAAATTTTACCCCAGTGCAATAAAATTGTCGATTAATGCCTCTGGCCAGACACAGAATAGGCCGGAATGGATTGAAACTTGAAAAATGTTAGGCTAATGGTTTTCAAGTTTTCGCATTTTTGTTTCCAAAATGTGTTAGAACAGATCATGAGTTGTTCCTTTCAAGAATTGAGTTGATTTCTTTCCTCTCGTTCTAAAATTATTTTGTAGTCACGTAAAGGTTCTAATTCACCATTTTTAACCAAACAGGTCAAAACCTTATGACACTTCCCTTTAAGATTAACGTCATTCATATGCTAACGCTGTGTTCGCCTTCTTGAATAACCATTTTATTGATTTTTGCACGTACTTATGAGGCTAGTACCGCTAAATATCGTGAAAGGAAAATAACAATTCATGGGACGCCATTTATAACGAAGGTTTATGTTGAATCCCAAAATATCCATTATTATTGCTAAAGGGGAAAGAAAAAAAATACGGCTAAGTTCTTTACTGAAGTCGATCCTCTACGTACAAGTCCCATAGTCTGTCGACTGAGCAAACAAGGTCGTTTTTCTTTATTCATGAACAGCGAGATTAGTCTCGCCACTGTGAGAGTTATTAATGCCTAATTTGTCATGTGAAGGGATGAAGTTTGTTATTTTGTAGTTTGTTAAGAATATCGTGATGAATTTTTTTTAAAAAAGGATAACGGTTAGGAATCCCTTGAATTGATAAAATTTTTGATAAACTAGGGTCGGGCCTCTTCTACCCTAGCTGTCATGGACTGTCATTTAAGCATTTATTTTGCACTTAAGTATGCATTATTCTTTATGTTTTGCAAAACCATCTGTTCTGTTTGACTCTTTTTTGTTTGACAACCTTCGATCCTGAATGTTTACTTCTAGGTAGGCTTTATTGGTAAGGAGAATGAAAACAGCTTTGCAAGAAATATTCCTTGAGATACAAATATGGCTTATTAAATTTTTCCTTGTGAAAAGTAGGTTTGTCGTAGCCTTAGCAGTCCAGTAGATATACCACGTTTTACACGAAATATAAAACAACGCCAGCTTGTCACCTTACTTAGCTACACGGGAAATGTAATATGCAAAGGAAATGGCATCATGATATCCTTAAGGGAAGACGACAAGAGATATATAACCAATTTGTAAGGAGACCTCGCTCGCTTGATTTCCCCGTCATGCTATTCCTAAGTTACATGAAGGACTGCTCGTAGTGTATTCGTTCTGTGGATCTATCATCTCATTTATGTCCTCATCAAAAGTAGTCGCCTTTGTTGATGAACTTAACGAAGCGACAGTACTGAGACCTAAAAATCAGGAGGCCGTACAATGCCCTGGGGTACACAAACGCCCAATCCTCGGGACGGAAATGTTAAAAAAAATCCCCGCCAATGCCAGGGGAAGAAGGGCACTACTGGAATTGACTGATGCATAAGTCCCAAGAGGTCATTTTATATCTCGGAGAAATTGACCAAAAAAACTCGCCTGCGAAACCCAGAGAAATACCGGAGGGCGAACAGCAAATACCATACGGAGTTTAAGTAGCCAATCAGAGCACGAGAAAAACACTATCTACTGGTTTTACACACAGTCGCTTAGCCTGCGAACGCAGACGTATTTCCGGCTTTCGCTTCTTTCGGCGGAGAGAAGCGACAGCTGGAAATACGTCTGCGTTCGCAGGCTAACAGTCGCTAAGGCTTGTATTAAATCAGAAAGAATGTTCAGGTTTTGTTTAAAATATATTATTAATACCGTTTGGTCAATGCTGTATCACTGAGGAATAACTTCCGCTTGCAGGAGGTATTCCGCAATGGCACATAACAGGTCTCTGTAATAATATGGTTTTTGCAAATAGTAATTGCATACGCACTTCCTTTGGGTTCTAGTAGTTCAGAATTTTTTCTTTTCTCTTTCATTTCCTGAAACAAACAGTATTAAAATGTAAAGAGCCACATCAATACCTACTCTTAAAGAAAGCAAAGGCTAGCAATCTCGTCTTTGGCAAATTTCAAATGGCAAACCTCGCACCTTGGCTGAATCCGTCCCGCTGGCCCCGATTGTTCAAACAGCGAATAACTTAATCCAGTATATTTAACAATTATTCCACGAGCGCACGTTGGGTATGAGATGATAGATAGTCAACGAGGCGCGTAGCGCCGAGTTGGCTATAATCATCGCATATCCAACAGGCGCAAGTGGAATAATTGTTTTATTAAAAACAATCACGAAATATTGCTAGATCTTACTGATTTCGCTGTGCAAGAACAACCAGCAGATAATTTAATGGTCGCCATTCTCAGCCATGGTATAATGGCTCATATACCATGGCCGCTAAGCCAATCAAATCCCTCGAATTGCATTATACAATGATTCAGTTCTTAATAAAGCGATTTATCCACTAGATAAAGTTGTCTTTCAACAACTGCGGCCTAGTGTTTAACATAAGTAAGCGGCGCATGCTTGATCAACGTTCACCTCACGCGTACAATGCGAGTTTGTGAATTGGAGGAAGGATACAAAGCAGGCTAGTGCAAATTTGTTTTTTTTGCCAAATTTCTGGACAACTTGTATTTAGTGACGACTTTGAAAATTTCGTTTCCCTTATAAAGGTCCCTTTTGCAAACTGCTTGCAAATTTTGCGCCAGGTTCAGTGTCCAAAGTCACATCTCGTTCGACCGAAATTTTGTGCAAAACTATATTGTTGAAAACATCAGGATGGTTGCTGCTTTCTCAGTTGCTTCAACATCAGAAACTACTTTGAAATTCTGGCCAACTTGCGTTTAGAAAAAACACAGCAACTAGACAACAAGACAAACTCGTCCTCTTCGCTATCATCTAGGAGAATTTCTTCCTTCCTGGGAAAAGAGACTGTCAGAAAAAACATGCGGAGAAGTGATGCAAAACAAACCTTCTTCATCCGCCATTTTGTTTTCATTTGACCCTGCGCGTAATCCACGTAAAACCCACACGCGGAATCCCGTGAACTGCTATTTTTCCTTACCATTTCGGCTAGAAAGACTGTTCTGACTAATGGTAAGAGCCGTTGGATTTTTCAGTAGCATAAGGTTGAAAGCTGTGTCAGAAGTGAAGCCAATTTCGAAAACAGTCCAAACGGACTGCCTTTGTCTCTATAGATTGAAATTAAGTTGTTTAAATAGCTGAGAACAACACCAACTAGCAAAGCAAAATAACTACCTTGCAGTGCGCTTAGACGTTCCTTTGAACTCCAAGAATAATCGGGATATCGAAAGCTCAGGGAACTCTATTCACAGGATAGCAGTCTACTTTAACATAAGATTTTTCCTTTTTCATCACTAACACTCTTCCGTTGTAAGCCTTACACTAACATATATTCTAAAGGGAAGTATCACGCGAATTTGATGTCATTTCAAAACCCAAAAATTTTTGTCTGTCAATAGAAACAAAGCAAAAATAATTGTCTAGTTTTGTTACAAATTTTACCCCAGTGCAATAAAATTGTCGATTAATGCCTCTGGCCAGACACAGAATAGGCCGGAATGGATTGAAACTTGAAAAATGTTAGGCTAATGGTTTTCAAGTTTTCGCATTTTTGTTTCCAAAATGTGTTAGAACAGATCATGAGTTGTTCCTTTCAAGAATTGAGTTGATTTCTTTCCTCTCGTTCTAAAATTATTTTGTAGTCACGTAAAGGTTCTAATTCACCATTTTTAACCAAACAGGTCAAAACCTTATGACACTTCCCTTTAAGATTAACGTCATTCATATGCTAACGCTGTGTTCGCCTTCTTGAATAACCATTTTATTGATTTTTGCACGTACTTATGAGGCTAGTACCGCTAAATATCGTGAAAGGAAAATAACAATTCATGGGACGCCATTTATAACGAAGGTTTATGTTGAATCCCAAAATATCCATTATTATTGCTAAAGGGGAAAGAAAAAAAATACGGCTAAGTTCTTTACTGAAGTCGATCCTCTACGTACAAGTCCCATAGTCTGTCGACTGAGCAAACAAGGTCGTTTTTCTTTATTCATGAACAGCGAGATTAGTCTCGCCACTGTGAGAGTTATTAATGCCTAATTTGTCATGTGAAGGGATGAAGTTTGTTATTTTGTAGTTTGTTAAGAATATCGTGATGAATTTTTTTTAAAAAAGGATAACGGTTAGGAATCCCTTGAATTGATAAAATTTTTGATAAACTAGGGTCGGGCCTCTTCTACCCTAGCTGTCATGGACTGTCATTTAAGCATTTATTTTGCACTTAAGTATGCATTATTCTTTATGTTTTGCAAAACCATCTGTTCTGTTTGACTCTTTTTTGTTTGACAACCTTCGATCCTGAATGTTTACTTCTAGGTAGGCTTTATTGGTAAGGAGAATGAAAACAGCTTTGCAAGAAATATTCCTTGAGATACAAATATGGCTTATTAAATTTTTCCTTGTGAAAAGTAGGTTTGTCGTAGCCTTAGCAGTGCAGTAGATATACCACGTTTTACACGAAATATAAAACAACGCCAGCTTGTCACCTTACTTAGCTACACGGGAAATGTAATATGCAAAGGAAATGGCATCATGATATCCTTAAGGGAAGACGACAAGAGATATATAACCAATTTGTAAGGAGACCTAACAATTCCCCATCTAAAGGCCTCAAGGCCAAATATTCGTGTTTAATTGTGATGAGAACCTGGCGTCTTTGGTGAAATGTCACTTGTGGTAAAATTAATTTCTTTTCCATTGAGGTATGAAAGTGAGGTACTGAGAAAGCAAAAGCCAACTAACTCAAAATGGAAAACGTCTTTCTTACTTCGCAAAAATATCCTTTTTCGGGTTTCTTAATTGTAACGAATAACACTTTCTACTCAGCAACTCATGTTGGTATGTATTATCATACAGTTACCTGTGAAATCCGGAGCGCGTGGTGAATCCACCCATTGCTACGAATAAGATTATCATCCGCCTCACACCGGTCATAAAATCCAAATTACATTGAAGCCAATCAATGGATACAATAGTCTTAAACACATGGCCTGCGAGTAAGCTGTTATGAACGGTATAACTGTCTGAAGACCAAATGCTGGCGATCGCAATGGATGTTATGATGCAAGAGAAAACGAAGCGAGCCATTGGGGTACAAACGACGAGGAAAATTAAAATCTTAAATATGATTTCAGCTGCATTTAAAAATATGATTAAAGATGTATTAAAGGGCTTTATGTTTAGCATACGTTAGAGGTAAGAAAATGACTTAAATTCCTCATTTATGGCGTTACACAGTTGGCCTTTATTGGTCAAGATTCTGCCGCTACAGAAAATTATCTCACTTTCCCTGCTCCCTTGACCAATGACAGACCGCGCACAAAGTAGCCCAAGGTTGCAGAAAGCGTATATGCACACAGCGGACAGCTTTCCATTGCTACCGTTTTATAATTTATGAATTTATAGGGTTTTTGTCTGCCTTATTTTATTAAAGGAAGGGGGATCGTGGCCCTAGAATTTAATAGAAAGGCTATAAAACTATTCAAGTTCACGAATGTAAATTTTAAATATCGCACCGCATCTCGTGAAGAGATGCGCTGTTTAATTTAAGTCATTTAATATTTGATGCTAAAACTTAATTGAACTTGCGCAATATTATGTCCCCTACCATGTAGAGACCTGATTACACTCCTGTCAACTGTGTGTATATTTTCCGTTTTCGTTGACTCTCGCGTGGCTTAAACTCTGTTAAATTGACTACCTGAGTGACTGACAGTTCAACTCACGCGTAGCAGCTGTAAGCAGCTGCAAGAATTGAGAGGCTTGGTTAGAAGCATTGTTGGGGCCGCAATAACTTTCAATGGACTTTTTTCGCTTAAATCAATGGCGCCCGCCACTTTCATTCGAAGGTAAATTGGTGAGTAGAAATATAAGCCTTATTACGTCAGTGAAAACATAGAGAAATTTAGAGTTCCTGGCGGGAGTCGAAACTGTAATGCTGGTCGAATTATGATGATGATGATGATGATGATGATGATGATGATGATACTCTCTCACTCATTGACACGTTGGGAACATTTTTTAATCGAGGGTTCGGAAGGAAAGTTTCAATCAGCCTTAATAGCAAATGTTTAAACTTTAGGAAGCTTTAATTTATGTTGTTAAGGTTGCTTGAGTTTTTGAGAAGTCAGGTTTTCTAAAGAGCCTTATTTTAATAATAATAATAATAATAATAATAATAATAGTAAAAAAACGGAACGACGTTTCGGTGTCATCCTGGCACCATTATCAAGTAAAGAATGCAATTTTTATAGTTAATTGTATTTCTAAATTTAATCTTATTAGAATAATAATAGTAATAATAATAATAATAATAATAATAATAATAATAATAAAGCGCAAGTTAGGTTCTGTCGGACTATGCTCGTAAAATAGAGTATTATGCTTTCGGGCGTCACCCGTGAAAGCAGGGTATTTGCTCTAAATTATGCTCGGCTGGAGGTATAATGCTGAAATTATTCCGGACTAAAATGACACTTCCACCCCACCCCCCATAGGACCGTACCTATTATTAAACATTCCTAATCTTTCTGAATTATCTGATTCTGTCATGATACAAATTCACGAACACTGTACAAGCTTGGAAGCCTGGCACAAAGAGGTAGCCAGGCCTTCGATTATACCAAAATGCACTGGGTATGAGTCTAAGGTATTCAGTTCCTAAAATATTCCCGCTTTTATCAACTTTGTACATTCCAGCTGGAGTTGCTGAAAAAATTTGCATACACTTTTCGCAGTTTTCGGAAACAACAGCATTATGCTGCAAAATTCATTAGTATTATGCCAACATTATGCCTGATGCTCCAGATATAGTATCATGCTCAAAACTATGCTGGCATAATCCGACAGACCCTAGCGCAAGTTAAGAATCCCACCAACGCGCCAATAAATAGCAGCGGGCCACCTTAATCTCAACGCGCCTTGTAATGCCATTTACATTTACTATTGTGACAGGGAGCAACCTTTGTAAAGTTAACTACGTTTATAGCTTGATCTCGTGATCTCATAATTTGAGCTTGAAGAATGTATTTTAAGAATTAAGAGTAATGTTCACTTTACAAGGCGACTATTTGTTCAGCAGCTATTTACTTAAAATCCAGTCTACAATAAACTTCGGCGCAATAGTGACCAGCAGCCCATATCCACTTTGCCGTCTGTGCAATACCAGGAATATTACGCCAAGGCCTAACGCCATGTTTTCCAACCACCACTGCATGAGGCCAATGTCCGTCATCAAAATCCGGGGAATTCTATCCGGGATATAGGTCACTGCTGCATTTCCAGATTCATTGGTTACCATTTCTTTGCTAAAGGAGCCAAGTATACCATAAGTCTTGCCCCATTGCTGAAATAACTCGAGTATCTCCTGGAATAAGGCCAAAATCCATGGTGTATAGTATTTGGATGTAAATTAGCCCAAAATCCATAGTGTATAGTATTTGGATTATTCCAAAATTTATAGTGTAAAGTATTAGGACAAAAATTAGGCCAAAATCAATAGTGTTTATTATTAGGATGAAAAATAGGCCAAAATTCACAGTGTTAAGTAATAGGATAAAAATTAGGCCAAAATCAAAAGTGTATATTATTAGGATGAAAAATAGGCCAAAATTCACAGTGTACAGTATTAGGACGAACATTAGGCCAAAATTCATAGTGTAAAGTATTAGGATGAAAATGAGGCAAACATTCTGAGTGTATAGTTTTTGGATGAAAATTAAGTCAAAATCTATAGTGTATAGTATTGGGATGAGAATTAGTCCAAAATCAATTGTGTATAGTATAAGGGATAAAATTAAACCAAAATCCATAGTTTATAGTATAAGGATGAAAATTAGGCCTTTTCGGAAAGGTATTTGGATGAAAATGAGGCCAAAATTCATAGTGTAAATCATTGGGACGAAAATTAGGCCAAAATCCATAGTGTATAGTATTAGGATGAAAGTTGGTCTAAAATCAATTGTGTATAATATTATGATGAAAATTAGACGTAAATCCATAGTGTATAGTGTATAGTATTAGGACGAAAAGTAGACCAAAAGGTAGAGTTTATATTATTAGGATAGAAATAAGGCCAAAGAGTAGGTGTACAGTATTAGGATTAAAATTAGGCCAAAAATAATAGTGCATAGTATAAGGCTGAAAGTTAGGCTAAAATTCAGAATGTATAGTATTAGGAAGAAGTTCAAATATCGCATATCGAC
>NW_028145488.1:492500-567500 GCF_977016875.1 Pavona decussata
TTATTACCAAGCACACACACTAAATTCAAAAGTCAATATTTGTGGCTCACTTGGCAAAGTTGAAGAGCAAAGCGCTGCTTACATCACCCCTCAACTTTTCACCATTTAGAAGAGATTGAACAAGAAAAATCTGTTGTTGAGAGTATGATAGTAACATTTTAACTTAAGCAAAACAGAAAATTAGATCACCAGAACCTCCAGTTTGTTGACTCCCAGTATGTAGTTGCTGTAAAGGGAGGAAATTCTACAGTGTACATAAATGAAAAAATAGGGAAGGTAACGATAAAGTGGAATGGAGGAAGTCTTACTACCTCTCTCGAGTGTCAATTTCTACAGGAGCAGGTCTAGCCTTGTGAACTATGTGTCAGATCTAACTAGTACTGATCCTCTCCGGGGTCAGCTAGTCGTTGGTTGCAGTATTTTCGTTTTTCGCTGCAGAATTTGCATCCATGATCCCTCTTGATGACCAAACTTCAGGTAAAAAAGCAACCGAAACCTTCATGTGATGTTTGGACGTCGAATAGCCAAATTGTTTCCGAATCCGCACAGACGCGCTTTCACATAAAATCGCCGCCATGTTTGTTTATCAAAAAATCAGTACTTAGTCTCGCTCGGCCAAATTTCTTAACTGGGGCGATCATACAAACTCGGTTCCAGGCCTCGCTGCTAGCCCCCCCTGCACCTGACAATACCTGTTACGTTTACTATTTTTGCTTATAATCCATCAAATATTTTCGCTCGCGCGCGATTGGTCCAAACGCCTCACGTGACCGAATATACCCCAGCTAAAACTGGGGAATATCCGAGGATATTCCCCAAGTGATATTCCCCAATTTCAAAAACTTCAAGGCGCGTTTTGTTTTCCACTTAAATTAATGTCAAGATGGGGGAACGGTTTGCTTTTGTGACAGAAAGAGAGATAAACCTGCTGGTCGATAAACCAGTACCAGAAAACAACATTACGCTCTGAACGTCTTTGACGGTAACCTGTTCGCAAACGTAATGTTGAAATACTCAAGTTCGTATTTGCGACATTTTCTCTTGGTTTGAACCCTGTTTAACAGTCCTTGAATTAAAAATGTGGTAAAACTGAAAAATATGAAAGGTGAAAAGTTTTAGCCTATCTCATTTAAGAGTATTTATGGTTTTCTTTCAGTCTGGCGAAATGAGAAAGCCATCAACAAGCTATTAAACGAGTTTAATTAATAAGCTCAAAGCTCGCTCACACGACGGCAAATATTACAGTTGTAATTCAATGAGAGCAATTCGTGCTGGCCTGGATACAAGGAATTTAAATAACAAAAACATAAATTTCAGTACCATTACTGACAGAGTTCAAGCCGGTAAATGATGCTATCAATGCTCACCTGGTCGAGATCGCTCGCGAAAATAAAATCTCGACCACGAAACAAAAACCAGC
The DNA here is from genome assembly GCF_977016875.1 of Pavona decussata. NCBI lineage: Eukaryota > Metazoa > Cnidaria > Anthozoa > Scleractinia > Agariciidae > Pavona > Pavona decussata. The sequence goes on from NW_028145488.1 coordinate 493,921, forward strand.
CATGATACCCCGAGATGTCGAAATTCTCTACGAAGAGAAGCAGCTTGTCCTACTCTCGAGCAACAAGTTTAATCCTCAGTGATTGTAAACGACTTTGTTACTGGCTCCATTCAATGTCAAGTTAGCAAAGAAAGCGCTTTTGGCTAGCAAATTCCACAATTGTATTTTTGATATAAAGTGAGATAAAGGAAGAGAACGACAAAGCGCCGGCTGTTTCGTTGACGGCAGTTTACACTTTTTACGGAATGCGATACTTTACAGTTTTTCGCTTTCAGAGATCTTTAGCTTGTTCTCAAGAGGTATTTAGATTCCCTGTAACCTTATCCGCCACTTGTATCTTGCTTTTGTCTTTCACGGAATTAAACAAGTTTACTTTCCTTTCATATATTTTACCTTTTCCCCAAACAAACGCTTTCGACCTGAAGCAAAATCTGACGTGGAGATTTTGGAAGCCAACTGACAAACTTTGACGTGATTGACATATGACAGAATGGCAGATCCTGCCGATTCCCGCGAGATTCCCGCATGTTGCGAAAAATATTTGAAGGATAATAAACACAATAGCCTCCATTTGACATTGGACTTTGTCTGCCCCTCGAAGCTCACAGTTTTTCTCGAGCTTCGCTCTCGGAAAACTGTTCGCTTCTCGGAACAGATAATGTCCGCGGACAAATATCTGAGCATATTTTCGCGCCAAATGGAGGCTATTGTTTATTTATACTCTAACCGCTGCACCACGGAGAGACTAGGGGAAACCTTTGTAGAGATATCTAATTTTATGGCTTTATCTCCTTAATATCATGATCTCATCATTTTAGCTTGGAGAATAAATTTAAAGAACAAAGAGACCTTTTATTCCTGAAGATCCAGTCTACAATACACTTTGGTATACTTGCCAGCAGCCCATATCCACTTTGCCGTCTGTGCAATACCAGAGATAACCTTCCATGGTTCATCACCATGTTTTCCAACCACCACTGCATGAGGCCAATGCCCGTCATCAAAATCCGGGGAATTCCATCCGGGATATAGGTCACTGCTGCATTTCCAGCTTTCATTGGTTACTAGTCCGTTGCTAAAGGAGCCGAGTATACCATACTGAAATCCAGAGTCTTGCCCCAGTACTGAAATAACTCGAGTATCTCCTGGAATGAGGTAGGTACTGCTGACTGTCCAATCACCGTCGACTCCGAGACTTTTTCCATCGGCAAACATCTCCATAGAGTTGTCACATGTGAAAGTTGCTGTGAAGTCTATGGGTGGCAAAATGAATTGATGTGTGCATTGAATTTCCCACTAAAATGAACATTGGGGAGATATTTCCTCCCTCAGACAATTGCACAATTTTAATACTCACTACATCATTTCAATTAAAGCCACTTGTATACGGGAAAATCTGTATTTGACATGTTTCAGGGGCACCCAACGGTTCATTTCGGTCAAAATGTCGTAACACTTGGAAACTAGTTCATTTCGTTTTTGGAGCAGCAAAGATGTCGTTAAAAATGCGAAAAAAAGGTCAGCTAGCATTTTCGTAAAACCAACAACAGCTTGTAATTTGGGGAATTAAATTCCATTCCTTTGACACTTTCTGCAAATTGTATTTTCAGCTTAAGGTTCCTAACAAATGAAACTGAATTAGCTTGCATAAATATGTCCTCATAAGGCGACGAAACGATCTTGGAACACAGGAGACAACATTGAAGAGCCGCCCTCTGTAAATATCGACTATCGTCGTTTGGACGAGAAAAAATGAAATCCCTCAAACTTTCTCAGAAGAATGGTCTATATAAGTGATTCACATAAATATAACTTTCAGCTCAGTTCGATTCGTATTTTAGCTGTAGTGCGACCATCGTGGTTTTACCGCTCTGAGAGGGCTTTCAGCGGCCATTTTAGGCCACACTTTTAAGAATTTGCCTTACAAAGAAAAGGTTACAAATCCGAACAAAATCTCATTATTCGAGACAAGCAAATGTTTTATGTTGTGTTGACAAGCTTTTTTGGGAATTTATTCGAAATCTGATTTTTTTTACAATTTTTTTAATTTCTTTCCTATTGAACTACTCTTCAAGTGCTCAAAAAATGGCCGAGTTTGAAGGAAAATATCGCTAAAGATACATTTGTTGGCATCCTAAAAAAGTATCCCGGTTAAAGAGCAATGTCTCGTCTGTAAGAATATGCAATAAAATTTTTGGGCAGTTAAATAGAGAAAATTATAGAAGAAGAAGTTTTAATTGTACTTTTGTCAACAAACATCGCCTTCGTAATTAGCATAACAACATGAAAATAACGATTTACGAAGAAAATAATGATAAATTCCACTTACCTCGTGAAATATCGAGAACTGGATATTTCAAAATATATCAATTTATAGTTTCAGCCGGATACAGCCGCATTTTCGATGATTTGTTGTGCGAAATCACTGTAATACACCGCAGCCGTTAAACTGAGTTGAATTCTTCAAAGTCCGTCAATCGGCCGAAAAAATTGCCTTCCGCCCCATAAGCTGCCGTGTGCAAGGGTCAAACATTTCTTTGTTATCCTAATGACCAAAAATTATATAATCTAGCAACCATTTAAATCCTACTTTGAACTGTAGATTCTCGTCAAGAATATCGTTTATGTTTTGTTGACCTTCCGCCGTGATTAAACAATGAGATTGCGTTACAGAAACGCGCGCCCATCCAGACAGGTTGGGGTGGGGGTGGGTTAGGAAACAAAAATGGAACAGCTCCTAAATTAAAAAAAGGGGGCCATTCAAGATTATTGTCAAAACTATTTTATACATTTCGGGTACTAAATAGGAAACTGCTGTCCCAGAATAATGTGAAATATGATAAGCCCTTGTGCTGTATTTTTTGCGATATATTCAAAGCAGGATTTAAATTGCTAAAATAATTTTTGGTCATTAGGATAACAAAGAAATATTTGACCCTTGCACACGGCAGCTTATGGGGCGGAAGGCAATTTTTTTCGGCCGATGGTTGTCCTGACGGACTTTGAAGAATTCAACTCAGTTTAACGGCTGCGGTGTATTATAGTGATTTCACACAACAAATCATCGAAAATGCGGCTGCATCCGACTGAAACTATAAATTGATATATTTTGAAATATCCAGTTCTCGATATTTCACGAGGCATCGGCCATCGGGAAACACCTAAAGAAAAATCACCAAGTCGACACAATTGGCGACCTGACAAGTAACTTCACAATCTTAAAGAAATGTCAGGGAAAGCTTGATTGTTTAATATTCGAAATGCTTTGGATCAGAAAGAAGAGACCGAGTCTAAACTCCATTCGTGCAAAACTATTTGTCTAACGGACAAAACTCCCATTTTATGACACCTTCTGAATGAACACCGGACAGTTACTTTTAGTTTTAATTTAATTTATTCTATTTCACACCTTTACTCTACGTATAAATTATCTTTTCTGTTGCATTCTTTACTTGAAAATGGTGCCAGGATGACACCGAAACGTCGTTCCGTTTTTCGCTCATTTTTATAGTTAATTGTATTTCTAAATTTAATCTTATAAAGTGGAATTTATCATTATTTTCTTAGTAAATCGTTATTTTCATGTTGTTATGCTAATTACGAAGGCGGTGTTTGTTGACAAAAGTACAGTTAAAACCTCTTCTTCTATAAAAATTTTATTGCATATTCTTACAGACGAGACATTGCTCTTTAACCGGGATGCTTTTTTAGGATGCCAACTAATGTATCTTTAGCGATATTTTCCTTTAAACTCGGCCATATTTTGGGCACTTGAAGAGTAGTTCAATAGGAAAGAAATTAAAAAAATTGTAAAAAAAATCAGATTTCGAATAAATTCCCAAAAAAGCTTGTCAACACAACATAAAACATTTGCTTGTCTCGAATAATGAGATTTTGTTCGGATTTGTAACCTTTTCTTTGTAAGGCAAATTCTTAAAAGTGTGGCCTAAAATGGCCGCTGAAAGCCCTCTCAGAGCGGTAAAACCACGATGGTCGCACTACAGCTAAAATACGAATCGAACTGAGCTGAGTTATATTTATGTGAATCACTTATATAGACCATTCTTCTGAGAAAGTTTGAGGGATTTCATTTTTTCTCGTCCAAACGACGATAGTCGATATTTACAGATGGCGACTCTTAAAGGGGTAGTGCCACCTATATCAAGTGCCACTTTGAATTACCATAAAACATATCTGTATGGTTGTAAACTGGCGTAAAAATAAGTGTTCAGCGTGGTTAACAAAAACTCTACTACTGCACAAAAACTAGTATTGTTCATCTTTGGCTGCCGATGGCTAGGAGGAAATGGATTGCAACTTGAACAAATCGGTCAACATTTTAAAATTTCTTCTAAGTAGTTTGGAAAAGTAGCTAAAAGCCGATTGTATTTTATTGTTTCTCGGAGAAATCATTTCATATTTTCTTCCCGGTGCTTTAAGAGCAATTTCATGTTAGAAAATAGGGGGTTTTTTTTGTCTATATTTGAGTAGTTTTGAACAACACATAGCAAAATCTCCGTGAAGGTTCCCCTTTAACTATTTTTGCTTTAATGTTTTTGTTGGGTGTCTCTCATGTTGTATACTCTCCTGAGTGTGACGAATTTTTTTCCCTCGTAAATCATTACGGAGAGCTGCTCTTAAGTAACATAACATAACATAACGTAACGTAACGTAATGTAACATACATAACATAACGTAACATAACATGACATAAACACTTTATTAACGTGTGTTGTCGTTCTAGCTATTGTTAGCTAATTGGGAACACATATAGGTGTACTTAAAAATTATAAATTACTAATTCTAAAACGTACAAATCATAATCATAATCTAAAACTAGCATTACTTAAATTTACAGCCTAAAATATCCTCATAATACTCTTAACTTAACTTGAGCATAAATAACAAGTACTACTACATCCGTCCATAACATCTCCCAGGTTCTTCCTCCATACCATTTTCTTAAACGTTTCTAACGTAATACAACTCCTCTCAATTCTTGTTTATTTCGACTATAAAAGCGGTCTTAGAAATCTAACTATGGAGTTAACATCCGATCAAGGAAAATTGTCATCAAACTTTTCAAGCCTTGAGACAAGTTAAATTTTGTCGAATTTCTGAATTTCGAAGAGATTGAACTCTTTTCCTCTCTTTGTAACAACAGAAAACAAAAGAAAGGGTTGGGGAACTGTATAAGTATCTCTCTATGGGTTAGTGCAAAACAGATAGTTACTTCAATTTCTGGCCGAAATATACGAGCATGGAACCAATGCAGCTTAAGGATTCACTGTCAACTTGCGAGAGTTGTCTAAAAATGGACTGTAGTCTGTTCGTGCACTGACGGGATGACCCCTTCAGCAAATGATACTGACATACGATACTCACTTTTTATAGGTTTTGACCATTTAGCAGAATTTCCTTCCCCTTTCATTACCTGCAATAGCAAACATTGGAAAATGTAAAATTACATCAATACCTTTTTCTGAGTGGTGTGTGCACAGGACAGGCAAAATTTAACCGACTAAACGGTTCCAACATTTGCTTCAACATGCGTTCAACACTTTGTTGAATCAAATGTTGGGGGCGTTTGAACAGGTCGTTCAATATTGTTGAAAGCTTGTTGAAAGTGTGTTGAATCAAATTTAAACTGGTTTAAACTTTCATTCAACATCGATTCAACATTTCCTTTGTTCTTGAAAACGTTCAATGGCGTTGAAACCGTTTGAATACTCCGTTCATCCAACGTTTGCCCAACATCCGTTCAACGTTTTTTGAACGAATGTTGGTCAAATGTTGAAACCGTTTGAAAGGGCTTAAATCTCGTACAAAGATCAAGAATAACGCTATTATGTTAACCTTACGCTCGCGTTTCCTTCGATTGTTATATTTGGTAACAAGTTTAGTAGTGAGAATTATTCATTATTCAGTAAGTGACACAGGCATGCTCGAGAAAAAAAATCCGAGTGCTCCTATCAGGAGTCGAACCTAAGATCTTCCGATTACTAGTTCGGATGCTCAACCACTGAGCTACAGGAGACTCGTGGGAGCTCAGGCCATTAAACTAGGTTTATTGGACAAACATCCTGCATACTGCTAGGATTGGAATATCACGTGTGGCATATGTGCAATGAATAAATGTGATGGAATATGTTAAGCTTGGTGAATAAATGAGAATGATTTAGAATGATTTATTATTAAGTAAGTGACACAGGCATACTCGAAAAACAAAAATCCGAGTGCTCCTATCAGGAGTCGAACCTAAGACCTTCCGATTACTTTATTTAATAATAGTAGATTAACCTAGAAATTATGAATTAAAACTATATCACTGTCGTGGACTGTATCACTGTCTCAGTCCGCTACGTAAGTTTAACTTAGGATGCCCAATTCTCTAAACACTGAGCTACTAGGAATAATTTTAACGAACGTAGCTTCATCCCTAACTTTCTACAAACTTTGGCTTTGTTGTAAGCGTTGGGCCATTCAGTGGTACAGTATATACTCCAGAAATGTTTTTTTTTTTTAAACAGAGTTGATGACTAAAGGTAATTTGGACACCGTAAAGAGATTAGACTTCACAGCTTTCTTCCGCCAGAAAGAGTCAAGTATGACCTGCTTTCTACAAGGCAAATAATTGTATCTATAAAGTACCGCTTCAAGAACTCCATTTTCATTGCTCAATTTATCGTAGAATAAAGTTAATTATAGGGGCTTTTTTGCTATTGTTGGATAGGTTGTTTGCAGGTTTTCTTTTATCAGTTTTGTTTGTAAATATCCTCTTAATTCAGCTCTTGAGTTGCTAGGTTTATTTTACTTAACATATCTGTCAATCTGTCCACAGGTGGCATACTTCTCGCATACTGCAAGGGTCATTAACATCTTAAGGCGACATGTACTGCAACGAAGGTTTTAAGTTCGTAAGGAACACAACCGGATGAATCCGAATAACTACCACGGCAACAAATCCCTTGAGACGTAAATAAGGCAGAGACTCTGCTAACCTAGCCCTTGAAGAGGCCTAGTCAAGTCAACATGTAATTTTCAATTAAAAATGCAGGTTTCTGTTTTCAGTAAAACCATCTGCTCTTTTTCTCTCGCCACAATTGTAGAAATTAACATAATAGAACGGTCTTTATTAGCTGTTTCCCGAGGCTTTTGTTATTTCTTTTGAGACTGTTTACACTTTGTTACGCCTTATGAGTCACAATATAACACACATTTTCACACAAAAATATTCATAGAAAGATAAAAATTGCCTCGTCATCCCTTACAATGTGAAAAATAATTTTTTCGCAGCCAGGCCAGATGAAGGGCACCCAACGCAAACATACAATGCAAATATCAAAAACACTGTTTCCTGTGTTCCCGATGGTTTTACTGCGTTTTTGTGTTTAGTAAAACCGTTCCATCTGTTCGTATTCCTAAGCTGAACAATTAAGTTGTAGAAAGCTTTTAGGGTAGAAATCTTAACCGTAATTGCCCCTGACGTTACCTAGCATTTTACACGTTATTTTTATCCCTCTGAAAACAAAATTAATTATTTTTCCAGTAATAGAAACATTTGAGGGAATATTATGCCAAACAAAACTTCCAGTTTTTCAGCACAATTTAGTGCGAATTTCCTTTTCCGGTTGTGGCCTTCAGAGCAGAATTTTCTCTGAAGCGAACCCTAGGGTGCCCGCAGCAGATGACAAATTTTGCATAGCTTTTGCCTGAAAACCAAAACAAGTAATAAAACGTACGATTGCTATAGCCTATAACTAAGCGAAAAATTGAAGATACACCCGAAACGCCATTGGAAAAAGGTTCATTACAAGAGAAATAGCGCCAATTTATATAGAGACCCATAGCTTCGTCTCCATGAAGATGTGTTTGGAAGGTCTTGTATAATCACCCCAAATATTTGGATTTAATTATGAGATGTAAAACTGGGGTAATATTTCGTTGCTCGAGTGATACTTCCAACTAAGGTTATCTGGGAAAAACAATCTCTCTTTTACTTTGAGAAATAAAAATGAAGTATTGGTAAACAAAAAAAAATCGACAAGCGAGCAAAAACCTCGCAATATCTAGGGTTAAAAGCCTGTTCCTAAATTTGCTTTTCTAGTGTAATATTCATCTTAAGCACCGAGCAGATTAGATTGTGTTAATTTGTGTAAACATCACTTGATAAGCCCTCCTCTTCCAGCATAAAAGAGAAAATGGAAAACAATATCATATTCGATTTTTGCTTAAATATTTGTGTTCATCTCCCCCAAGTGTGAAGGAGATTTTTCAGCTGAATAATGGAATATACGGCAATAATAACCATTTTTATAATAATGCCTATGTTTCACCTGTGATGTCCGGAGTACGTGGTGAATCCATCCATTGGCTTGAATTAGATTATCATCCGCCCCACACCGGTCATAAAATCCAAAGACGTTCAGCTCACAGACCTTCTCTGGAGGGAAGTAGTTGTAAGAGACGCATATGTTGTGTTTGTGGCACTCTTCGATACATTGAAGCCAGTCAATGGACACAACAGTCTTAAACACATGACCTGCGAGTAAGCTGTTATGAACGGTATAACCATCCGAAGACCAAAGGATGGTGATCACGATGGATATTATGGCCAGCGAGAGACACAAGCGAATCATTGTATAGTACAGTGAAAAGTTTAAGATGAAGACACGAACACTTAAACTGAACTTCGTGCAAGATGAGTCAACGCGCTTTGGCTGGTGTAAGTGTAAGCGGCTTGAAATCACTTGAGTGGCTTAATTATTAGGTCACTCGGTTTGTCTCTTCTGGAAAGCTGCCAAGAGCTTATGTGTGTTCAGGGTGACAAGAATCAGTATCACCGAGATTCTGTGATGGACAGTACACAAAGCACTTTTAAGTATACTTTGTCGAGACTTCAGACGGCTTAAATACATGCGATGGACAAACTTTTATTGCTATTATTGTTTTTATTATTAACAATGTACATTGGTTCAAACTTTTCTTGCTTCAATTATCTTTCTTAAAGTTTGGGGGGATGGGTGGGGGGCATCTTCAGCAAACGTTCCTTTATGAAAGACTTGTGGAGAAAATTTGTTTTTAACGCTGTTATATTTTCCCGCTGTCGCTCCATATAAAATTGAGGGTTGGTAATATATCAGGCAAAACTACAACAACCTCAAGCATTAGTTTACAGCCTGCCGTGTAGTTTTTTTTCCCCAGAACTGCCACTTTATTCAAATCATGAGTGTACTCCTGTCTACCAGACGGCGTGCGTCACGAAATTCGACCAATCAATTGAATCTATAGCAACCAAGTACAGGCTCTTTTCAACGGGTTTTTTTTATTCAGTTAGGCCCCGTTTATATGGAGAAAAGTTGTCCCGGGTATAAGGGTCACTCGCCTACCCGAGCTACCCTGGGCGAGCCAACTTTTCCTACATTTCCTTACAAAACTTGGCGAACCGCTTACAAGAGAAACAAAAAGTTGGCTCGGCTGGAAGGGTGACCCGCCTAGCCGGGTCACTCTTTTTCGATGGTAGGGCCGGGCCAACTTTTCTCCATATAAACACTTAAGCTAGCCCAGCCGGGTCAACTCCGTCAAGGTGAGACAATCAGAGCATGCGCGAGCGCTGTTGGCCCGGGCAAAGGGGTCAACTCTTTTCTCATATAAACGTTCGCTGAAGTTGACTCGGCTTGGAGGGTGACCCTCTTTCCGGGGACAACCTTTTCTCCATATAAACGGGGCCTTAGCATGGGTTAAAAATCTTTGTGTAATGAGATACCTTAGTAACTGACAGTTCAACTAACGTCTTCCTGTTGCAAATAGATACAAAAGAGGGAGCCTTATATATCACAGTACACAGTCAACTCTCTCGTAGGCGACCACCCTTAGTGCACGACAAGTGGTCGCGTACGGGAGGTGGTCGCTTACGGGAAAAATCAACAAACTAAGCCAAACACTGGATTGATTAATTCAGTAATTACATAAAAATATTACCTTAGCAGCTAAAATTAGGCAAATAGAAACTAATTTATTTGATTTTTTCACATCTATTCAGTCTTCTGATGAAACTTTGTATAACATGGTTCATGGTTCATTTTGGAACAAATCACTGTAACAATTCCCGTTTACCTACAGATCTCAGTTATAGTCATCTTCTCTGTCTGTAAACTGTCGTTATCTTTCAGCAGTCCGGGGAAGCGTCATCAAAGCTGAACTTTTGTCACTTCTGAGTAATGATTTACAAGCAATCATACGTGATTTTGTTGGGTGGTCGCTTACCGGAAACAGAAATCAAAAGAATTTGTGTAATTTCTGGCCAAAAAAAGTGATCGCAGTCCCTTAAGAACGTTTACGAGAGAGCTCTTGAAACAGTATTTAGCTGAGAAACAAAACGGTTGTTTACGAGGTGGTCCCTTACGGGAGGTGGACGCTTACGAGAAGTTGTTACTATGAGAGAGTTGACTGTATTTTTGAAATTTGAACGGCGTTTTGAAATTTACATGTCCGTTTTGAACATCGCCAACGAGATTTCAGAGTTCCTGTACAAATTTTCTTAGTTAATTGACAGTAAAAAGCTATGAATGTTTCTTTACATTACAGCAATAAGTATTTCAAGAATAACAATTGTTTTTCAAGTTTTTTGAAAATGTTTTTTGTTCTCAGTTAATGCGTCTTTTTCGGAAAGATTTCCAGAGAAATGTTCAACTTTCTATTCAAATGCCTGACATTACAAAGAGGAACTCGAATGTTCCTTTCAGTCTCGGAAATACTATTGGCGCGTGACGCGGATTGACTGTAAACAGTAGGGACCTTCACGTCTAAACATGAAACCGGTTACGTTTACTGAACTCTCCCTCTTTCCTGTTAGCTACCAGTAGAAAAGGAGACGCAAGGAACAACTTGGGTAGAACAAGTATATAAGGGGTACGGCAAACTAAGCGAATAAGAATTCAAAAATTCCACTCGGACGCGGACGCGGACGGCACAGCGGACGCGTTTCCGTTCGAGGTAACAGGGCAGTGAAAACAGCAAACGAGATCTAACTTAGAAAACGGAATTAACAAAACGAAAAAACATAAAAAAGGAAACTACATAAATAACTAAGCTACAAACAACACTAAGCTAACGCAAAGTGGCCCTAAGACACAGTTCAGACAGTGTGCCTGTTTCGCAATGGGCATTTTCGTGATGACGTTGTTTGACGACAACTACCAGAATTCATTCCATTTGAACTTTTGTTATCCAAGTAAAAACTAAAATAACAGTTGCGCTAATTCGTAAAAGGACACAAAAACTGAAGGGTTCTGGCTCTTGTGGTCAAATGACACCACAATGAACGCGAAACTGTCCTATTAAGGTTGACTGTAGTACGACAGTGCTTTAATCTGCTACAGTTTGTACCGCAAAATGTGGCTAACGTGGGTTCTCCTTCAATGTTTGGAAACTCTGGAACTGAAGTCAAACGTAACATTATCTACCTTTCAAAATTGACTTTTTAATATGCATGGTTTTACATCTGATTTTATCATCTCATTATTATTAAATTTTTTAACCTACCTTTGATTGTTCTACACTCGTTGAGATTTTTTAATAACACATTTTGAACCGTTTTAATAGTTCTCTATTGTTCTTGCATATTTTGAAACTTCTCAAACTCCTTAATAATTCATTAAGAGAAACTAAAGGCAATCACTACCGTGAAGTAGGCTTGGAAATGTAATCTTCAAGAATTATTAATCGTTTTTAGAAGCTATATGAACACTCCAGGGAGTGTTTAATCCAATTCCCAATCACTTCCAAGTTGCGCAATGAAATAAATGTGATGGTATTATTTTTAAGCCTGCTGAATAAATAAGAATGATGTATTTATTCAGTGGTTAAACAGAAATACTCGGAAAAAGGAAATCCGAGTGCTCCTATCACGAGTCGAACCGTAGATCTTCCGATTACTAGTTCGGATGCCTCCAAGTTGGTTCAAAAGAAAACTCGGCGCTCAACTCACTTTTCGGTGATTGGAAAACTAAATCTAAATATGTTATATTCGAAAAAAAGGATTTCTTCCTCATGTTCGAATTATTTTCCACGTAGCTGGCTGGCAATAATATGGATTATATCTTTAAGTTACAAAGAGCATAGGAAACTCTTTTTGAAAACAGTGGATAATAATTACCCCCTATTGCTCACTGACACTAAAGAGACATTTTGAGTTTCTTAGAGGAGACGAACTAATTACCACTAAGTCGAATGTTCTAACCACTGCGCTGCAGGTAGACTGCTGGAGAAGTTTGCGAGTCAAACTTGTCTCATGGATGCATTTTAAGAATAACCAAAAATCCACTTAACTAGAGTCTTTGGTAGCAGATATTTACTGAAGGTCCAGTCTGCAATAAACTTTGGAATAGTGAGAATTAGTCCATATCCACTTTGCCGCCTTTGAGATGCCAGGAATAATGCCATGATTTCCAACAGCTACTGCATGAGGCCAATGCCGATCACCATAATCCCGAGAATTCCATCCATTAGAAAAATTACCACTACATTTCCAGCTTTCATTAGTTACCAGTCCATTACTGAACGAGCCGAGTATTCCATATTGGCTGCTGGTGCTTTTTCCCCGCACTGAAATAACTCGAGTGCCTCCGGGTATGAGGAAGGTGCTGGCGACTTTACACCCACCGTTGTCTTGTCCGAGACTTTCCCCATCAGCAAACATCTCCATGGAGTTGCAACAGGTGAAATTTGCAATGACGTCTAGAAGGACAAAATTTTTTAAGTTTCTGCTGGGTAAATTATTATGAAAACTTGTTCTTTCTTAACGCACGAACTATTATAAATTGCTTTTAAAAAATTTTTTGGGGTGAAAACTGATGGTGTGCGTAATAAAAGCAATATCCCATTTTACAGTTGTAGGCTTAGTGACCTGGTCTTTTAGTGGAAACAATACAAATCTCACTGCCTTTCATATGAAAATCACGTCATTCTTATGCCAACTAGTTGTATTACATTTGAAAAGCACTGGCAAATGTCATCCACGATATTGTTATAAAATAAATTCTTACAAAAAAAGAGTGTATATCTTGCCAACAGGCCATACCTTCTTTGTTAATTCTTGATACTGTGAAAATTCATTTCTCCAAAACTATTTAACATATTCTCACATTTTCAGAGAGTTCTTATAGACTGTAAGTTTGCCAAACTCTTTCAATTTATGGGGGCCGTTTATGCTAATTTAAGTAAATTTGAATACAAAGATTCTCCTCTTGACTTACTTTCTCGATGTTTTGATAATTCTGTAGTATTCCTTTTGACTTCGATTTCCTGTAATAAAAAGTGTCAAAACAGAAACAAAATTAAATCAATGCCAACTGTCGAGGAACCTTTAGCAGGCAAATAAAAGATGACAAGCAAATAATCATAATACAAAAATGAAACGGAACGGGTGACTCACATACCAAGGCTTCAAAAGGCCCTAGCTATTCCCTGAAACCACAACCGTTCCTCTGGTGTTAAAAGTAAACAGCACATATTTGATAGCTGTCCTCTCAACACGTAAAATGTGAGGGTTCAAATACAAATAGGATATTGAAAAAGAGACCAGAAAAATTGTCATTTCCATGACAACATGTTTGCAAACTTATGTTGCAATATTCGCACTCGCCAACTTGTACTTGCCCACGACTTTGAAAAGTTCGTTTGCCGTGTAAAGGGTCCCTTTGTAAAATGCTTTCGCTTTGTGATAAATACCCACGTTGATCCTTATGAACTAACTTAAATTTTCAGCAGCACAAGATTGATTACTGTGTGAAAATTTAAGCCAGTTTTGACAAAAGCAGAACTATCTCTCAAACTTAGGAAAATGCTTTCCAATGTTACCAAATAATCCCTGTGATGTTTATTCAGAGTTTTCTTCGTTTGTCTACTTTTGCTATAACTTGAATCTTTCTATAGGTAGCGAAAACTCTGAATAATTTTTCACCCGAGTTTCGTTCGGAAACCGTTCTGAACTCCTAGTAAAGAGACAGGAATGACGAGGCTGTCAGATGTCCGAGAAGGTCTTAGAACTTCGCAAAAATTAGATAATGGAAGGTTGAACTAATCATCTCAGTGTGCGCCAATTTTGTGGCAAAATAAAATAAAAGTAACATAGCCTCCCTTTCTCGTCAAGATGTCTGTTTAATATAATGGGGCGAAGACCTAGAACACACAATCTCTGAAAGTTAGATCTGCATTAAATTGAAGAAAAATCAAGCTTTTTACGTTAGATTCGTTTATCGACTGTGGGAAGAGGACCAGAAATTTCGTTTGACGTAAGAAATCAAATCGAGCGTTGGCGTCAGGTTTAAAGCTACATTCCATTCTCTTTTTAACAAGAACGTTATTCGAAGCTGCCAACAGCACCTTATATTCATTCCGATTGTGTAGAATATTTCTTCCTTTTTGGTACAGCGTGAAGTGTCCACAGCGCTGAAAATAGCCATTAGCTAAGTTTAAGGACACCTGTAAACTTAGCTTATTGGACTAGGGTAATCTTCAGAAAAAGTTCCCGTTGGCCTCCAGCCAACGCCGGTGTAATAATACTTCTGTTATGTTGAACAATTTTTTTACGAGCGTACGTTGGATACGAGATGATAGATAACAAAACTGAGCGCGTACCGCCGACTAGGCTATGATAACGTCATATCGGCCAACAAGTTCGATTGGAATAATTGTTTTATTAAAAACAATCAAGAAATATTGCAAGATCTTGCTGATTTCCCATTACAAGGACAACAAGAAGACAATTGAATGGTCGCTGTTTCTCGGACATGATATAATGGCTCATATGCCATGGCCGCTAAGCCAATCATATCCCCGACATTGCATCATACAATGATCCAGTTTTCAATAATTTTCATTATACTTCCGTGATATCGTGATGGCGGTACAAATTAGACGAAAACCGACCAGGAGCTTCATCTTTTATCGTTTTGTTACTCTCTGGATGGTTGGAAAACTCCGAAATTCATTCGTCGCGACAGCCAATCGCGCCTAAATTATTCAAAATGGCCGCTACTTACAGAAAGATCCCAATAACAACAAACGCAGTTAACCCTTATCGTGTTTTATTTATAATTGATATGAGGGCTTCCTGTGCGGCGGTCAGGTTTGTTTTTCATACGTTTCGCAAATACAAAAATAAATGACAAAGGAATGACAGGATAGCAATACCTTAAAATCTTACATTTTTCATATACATGAAGCAAGACCTCTTTGAACCTTAGACTTTGTCACGTTTCCGTGTTATCAGCAGATGTTTTGCAGTTAAACATGGAGGTTTCTTTTTTGTAAAAGCGTCTGTATTGTTTGCCTACACCTGCACCTTGTATTTGACAGCTTCGATTCCTGAATTTACACTTTCTTACGCGTCTTGAGTCAAAGTAATAAAAAGCGTCATTACAGGAAATATTCCTGCAAGAACAAAGATCATAATTCATTTGAAGCCTTACCACTGAATTAAAGATGAAAATTTTTGTATAAATAAATCCCGTTCTTCTTCTTCTTCTTATTTTTTTTTTTGCCCGCTTAATAGTTATGATAAGAGATTGCGTGATACTTCGTTAGTTTGCATAAATATCCCTTTAATCAGAAGCCGAAATCAACAGCAACAAAAGAGAAAATTGCATCGCATTTTGCTTGAATATTGTCGTTGGGTTTCTAACTCAACCATACCAAAAAGAGGTAATAAAAAGTAATAATAATCTTTATTTTGATGACTTTTTCATATAAAATATGGTTTTCAAAAAGGATCTCAAAAAAAAAAAATACACACAATTCGCAAAGACGTTAAAAATCTAAAATATGTAAAAATTATTAAAATGTACAAGATATTAACTGAAATTCATTCAAATTAAAAAGATTAATATTCAGAATCACGGATTGACTGATTGCCTAGCTAAGGGAGTCAAAATCCTTGATGGCATGATGTTTACATGAATTATTAGGTTTTACCTGAGCGTGGTGAATCCATCCATTGGCTGTGATAAGATTATCATCCGTCTCACATTGGTCATTAAAGGCAAAGTTGTTCAGTTCACAGATTTCTCCTGGAGGGAAATAGTTGTAGGAGATGCACATATCGTGTTTGTGGCACTCCTGGACACACTGAAGCCAGTCAATGGATACAATAGTCTTAAACACATGGCCTGTGAGTAAGCTGTTGAGAACAGTAAAACTGTCTGAAGACCGAAGACTGGCGATCACGATGAATATTACGGTCAACGAGAGACATAAGCGAGCCATTATGTAGTGCAGTGCAAATGAATAACGAGTTTCAGAAGATGAGATAAAAACGAACACCTTAAATGCGATTGCAGCGAGATGTGTTAGCTCAGTTGTGATGTCAAACAGTTTGTTTTTTATTGTCTGAAGATCTGCCTCTGCAGAAAAACGGTCAGTAACTTATTGGCACGTATCATGAAAATGTCAACTTCACCGCGCTCTAATGATGCACTGTGCATAAGGCAATTTCAATAAGGTTGCACACAGCTACCAATGTTGTCATTTAAAGTAAATATTAGCTTTTTAATTTGCTTTTTCGCAAGGTGATGGTGCATGTGACTATAAATACGCGTTATTTTTTCCCATCACCGCTCAATATAAAATTAAAGTCTCTATTATATACGGCAATATTTTCCAGGGTGCAGCTTTTTTTGGAGGAATGAATGCACTCCTGTCAACTGTGTGTACAACCCATTACAGTCCACGTGTACAGTTGGTTGGCTTGGAAATCTGTTTACCTCACTTATTAAAATTCCCGTTGCCGGTTTATTTAATTGGTCGGTCAAAATAACAAACCAAAATGTAAAAAATCGAAATTTACAAATGATTAACTTAAAAAGGAAACAGAGTAAAACCATGTCGACCCGAAAGGTCCGCGATATGAGAAGATATGAGTTCAACTTTGCAATAACAGGATAAGTATTTCTTTCTGAACGGATTTCGAGTGAAAATCGTTTATAAACTTTTGCGGGATTTTTACGCCTTTAACCAAATCTGGTGTATGTATTTGGCAGTTGAATAGTCGATACAGGTCACACTTTAAAAAAAAATTTATGGCGGCCATTTTGATCATCAACCAAATCTTCGAGTTTGGAAAGGAACTTCCTTCACTTAATTTACTCGTACAATTTTTCACAAGAATAAAACCTCAGGTGTTTATACTTTGGTAATTACCTACTACATGAGTCGCTTAATGGAATGGCCATCTCCCAAGCTGTAGACGGCAAATTTCCTTACAGTACCAAAAAGAGTTTTAAGTTACTTAATACTCCTGTTTCAGCTTAAGAAGGGCGCCTTTCATTGGTTAACGGAAACGCGTTCTTTCTTTCTAACGGAATGTCAAAGAGGCCGAGAATTCAGAGCTTTAAGAAATAAATGTGTCATTGTCCGCCTTCTTGGTTTTGTTCCCGTATGGCTGAAATAATTAACTGAAAATATCCCACTATAGTGTTATATCTCTTGGTCTCAACCTTTATTTTTACGTTTAACCAATGTTTTAGTAAATTACACTTTACCACAAGTAGCGAGAGCTAATCGAGGCGGGCAGTGAAACAGAAAAAGAAATATTCAATATACTGAAGAGACAACACACTAGAAAAAATGAAGTAGTACAATAAAAGAGATCGAAAGTTATTACATTTTATAAAATGAATACATATATCTAACAATTACTCCAAGAGCGCGCATTGGATATGATAGATAGCCAAAGAGGCGCGTAGCGCCGAGTTGGCTATAATCATCTCATATCCAACAAGCGCGAGTGGAATAATGGTTTTATCACTCGGCAAAAATAATCAAGAAATATTGCTAGATCTTGCTGACTTCGCTTTGCAAGAAAAACCAGAAGAAAATTTAATGGTCGCTACTTCTCGGGCATGGTATAATGGCTCATACACCAAGGCCGCTAAGCCAATCAAATCCGTGGAATTGCATTACACAATGATCCAGTTTTAATAAATCAATATGTCAGGCCCCAGTTGTTCAAAGGCCGGATAACTTTATCCGCTGAATAAGCCACTATTCAGGCTCTAAAATATACTTCATGTTAAACGTTGTCCAAGGTTTTCGTACCCTTCCAAACTTAACTGTGGTTAGAGTGTGCATATTCGCTTGTACAAGAGGAAATACTGAAATCTTTGCACAGATTGAAACTGTCGGATAGTGACTTATCCACGGGATAAAGATATCCGGCCTTTGAACAACTGGAGCCAGCAGCTTTGAGAAAAGAAGTATGCGTAAATTATGCATATTGTAATAGTTTGGAAATCAGAGTAGCCGTGTCAACACAGGCATCCTCGAGTAACAGAACCGTAAGTAAAAATTCGTGCAGTTTTATCTTAAAATTATCTTTAATAGTTTCGGAATATCCGGTGATATCAGGTGAATATTAGATATCTCAAGGCGAGCTTTCGAGTATTGTTGAAACTTGCTGACAGCTAAAATAGACAGCCATTCTACAGGAACACTCAAGTATAACTGATGTTTATTTGATCATGGCGTAAACGCAAAAAACAGGACTCAGCACTTAATGAAAGCCCTATTGTTCCAGTGCCAACAAGGAAAACATTACCTTAGAGTTCCTTACGAAAGTCGAACCTGTAACACCGGCCAGTGCAATGCTCTAACCAGTAACCTCAATGTTTGGCCCTAACGTTTCTCTATCTTCTTTACTAACAAGTTCGTTTTGTACCCCTGTTTTAAATTAGCTTGATTAGATCGTCTAAGCTCTTATAGACTATCTTTCATATTTACTAGTATATTAGTATTATTTATAATATATGTGTAAATAAATCATCTATCATTTACCGGTATAGATGCCACGTTAGGTAGTTTTATAGCCTGATTTCATCAACTTAGCCTGTAGCTTACAATTTAAGAAAAAAAAATCAATATCTCGTGTACAAGAAAGTTATCCTTTGTGAAGCACGTATTTACTGGAGGCTCAGTCTACAATAAGCTTCGGTATGACCACCAGCCCATATCCATTTTGCTGTCTGTGCAATGCCATGAATATTACCCCAACGGCGATCATCATTTTCTCCAAGCACCACAGCATGAGGCCAACAGTCGTCATCAAACTCCGGGGAATTCCATCCGGGATATTGCTTACTACTACATTTCCAGCTTCCATTAGTTGCCAGTCCGTTGCTAAAGGAGCCGAGTATTCCGTACATGCCGCCATCGTTCGTTCCAAACACTGATATAACTCGGGTGTCACCTGGATGAGGTAGGTACTGGCCACGTTCCAAACGCTGTCTGTTCCGAGACTTTTACCATCAGCAAACATCTCCATGTAGTCGTCCCCCGTGAAATATGCCGTCACGTCTAACAAAATGACAAGCTAAATAAATAAAGTGCTTTAAATTTTACTTTTAAAAAAATTAATTAGAGTAACCATTTTCTTCTTCTTATCTTCTCTTATCAAGTCCTCGTTGCACCACAGGTCACCAAAGCGTAATATAAGAGTTTCTATGGCGTTAAAATTAAATCAAAAACTAGACAACAATATTCCCACAAAAAACCCACGAAAACTATAATAAAGTCTGAAAAAGCTAGCAAATTTTAGCCAGGTTTTCGAAGTGCTCTCCTCAAATGACGGGTCAAATTTCATTCACATTCGACGTCAAGTATCCAACCTCAGTTTCATTAATATAATACAGTGATGCACGTGGACCAGTCGCTGAGAGATAAACCGCTCAAAACGGCGTTTGGAAGCACTGAGAAGCCTTGAAAACACAGGAAAACACACTGGGTAAGCTATTTCAGACGTAACAATTTTTGTGGGAATATTGTTGTCTAGTTTTCGATTTAATTTCAACGCCATACAAACTCTTATATTACCCTTGGGTGACCTGTGGTTGCACACGAGCAAGTTTTTTGTGACGAGTTTTATTGGAAATGAATAAAACGAGACCGACATTGATAACCAGGAAAGATTTATTGCTCGACGTCATCGTGACTCCATTATCAAGAGACTAGTTAAAAAGCATGCAAATAACGAAAGGTACAAGATAAGCATTAATTAGAATAAACGGCCTAAACAAACACCTTAGCGCGGATGGAATCCGTTTGCACGTTCAGTGTTAGTTTACGCATGCGAATGTACAGCGTTTGTTCTGGCCGTTTATTCTAATTTATGCTTATCTTGTACCTTTCCTTATTTGCATGCTTTTTAGCTAGTCTCTTGATAATGGAGTCACGATGACCCCGAAACGTCGAGCAATAAATCTTTCCTGGTTTTTTATATGCCTTTGCTTCAGCAAATCCCTCTTGATCAGACCTTGATAACCATCCGTTTTATTCATTTTTAAATCGTTAATGCGCGCATGCGCAATGAACGAGTATTGGAAATGTGGGCAAAAGTCACTCGCTCGTTCGTTCCATCGGTCACTCGATAGGCTGTAAACTTTCAGCAATACGGCGTACTCTCACGGCTCGCTTAAGTTTCTCTCCTTGTTCAATTAAATATGCATTTTTTGGAGTTCAAAAATAAAAGAACAGCCTATATTAAGAACACTCCGCCAATGTATAGTCTTCTTACGTTTTTATTTTCGTGAGAAAAGCGCCGTGTTCAAAGATTGCTGTCCAAGTCAATGGGGATTTCGCGAAAAATGAAGGAGAAAATACGGTGGAGAAACGTCTGAGGGTGATCCATGCTCATTCGCGTATTCTTCTTTGACGGTCCGAAGTCATTTGGCTGTTAAAATCGTTGCGTCACGTGTTCCAGATAGATAAACAACCTAAACAACTTATAAATACAAAAAATTAATTTCTGTGAGTTAAGTCGTGCATGTTTGCGCAGTGGTACTGTGCAAATACGTAGATTGCGGGGGGGGACTAGGTTCAAGCCTACCTTGGGACCGAGGGAAAAAAATTGCATTTGAAAGCTAAGCACTCCAAAGGTTCCAAACAATTTTCAAAATTTAAAATAACTTCCAAAATACACAACTTAAGAAATGTTCCAAAAGTTTAGGGACCATGGCCCCCAAACTATTCAAGACGCTCAATCTCGCTGAGAGGAACGACTTAAAAAATCTAAACGGCGCCGAATGCGGCATAAATGTGCAATAAATGAGGGCGCTTATTAAGCCATTATGGCTTTCTTGTTAAATATAATATAAATTTCGACTCCTGGGCCAACCAAACGCAATGCAAACAATGTTATTACCTTTTAAGGTAACACTTTATTCCTGCACGGCGTACACGCATCCTTGTAGCGTAGTTTGACGCAAGTACCGCTTTACGGTTAACACTATTCAGTTCTGCATTCACGAGTTGGGTCACATGAGCCTTTAACCTACTCTAAATTGTCAAATGTTCGGCCTAATAGCTATGCATTAGCATAAACAACAAAACTAGCTAGAAATATGTGCACTCTACAATTTGAAAATGCTCGGCAAACTTAGTACTCGCTGAAAATTTGATCTTGATTTTAAATAGTTCTTGAGAAACGAACATTAAAGGGCCACACCAAACAAAAAAGGGTACGGACCCGCTAAAAAGTGGTACGGTACCCACAATTTTTGAAAGACTTGCTCGTGATGTTTTGGGTCCATATAAACAATAGCCTTCATTTGGCGCGAAAATATGCTCAGATATTTGTCGGTGGACATTATCTGTTCCGAGAAGCGAACAGTTTTCCGAGAGCGAAGCTCGAGGAAAACTGTGAGCTTCGAGGAGCAGATAATGTCCAAGGACAAATATCTGGGCATATTTTTAATGCCAAATGGAGGCTATTGTGGTTATTATCCTTCAGATATTTTTCGCAACATGTAGCAACGAGCTTGAGTATTTGAGCATTTCGTTTAAGAACAGTTTACCGTCAAAAAAAGTTTTGAGCGTATGTTGTTTTCTGATACTGCTTTATCGGCCAGCAGGTTTATCTCTCCTTCTGTCACAAAAGCAAACCGTCCCCCCATCTTGACATTAATTTTAATTGTAAACAAGACGCGCCTTGCAGTTTTTGAAATTGGGGAATATCGTCGGATATTCCCCAGTTTTAGCTGGGGTATATTTGATCACGTGAGGCGTTTAGACCAATCGCGCGCGAGCGAATATATTTGATTGATTGTAAAGTCGGATATAGACCCAAAAGAGCTCGGGTATATCTTTACAAATATCATGAGTACCGTACCACTTTTTAACGGTTTCGTACCTTTTTTTTTTTGCCTGTCATGTGAACGGCCTTTAAGAGTGTCAAGATTTTACAAAGAATGTATGGCTGTGTGACAGTTCTTGCTTCCAAGCCATACTTTCTTTGTAAAAATTTATAGCAGTTAAAAGCCTATTTCTTCGAGAGTACTGATATTCACCCTGATATTCACACCACATGCGAGTCACCAGAACGGAGCTGTTGAGACCCTAATTAAGTCCGTCAGACAAGCACTTAACTCCACTTGCAAGAACGACGCCTACTCCGAGCTCTTGTATTTTACGGTGTCCATTTCTTTGTAGCCTACTATTTCATATATGCTAATAAGACTCTCCTCTATTCTCGTGTGTGCGTCAAAATTTGTCAATCTCTCGATAATTCATGCTGGCGGAAACTTGCTAAACAGGGTGACAAACTAAGTTAACGAAGTACATAAATTAAATGATCAGTGTCGCCATTTTCTTTCTCTTATCGTTGCATAATTTATTCGCTAACTACGCGTTGCACACGAGTAAGTTTTTCTTTGACATGATTTATATTCTTGGTGTGTGCGACAAAACTTGTCAGGTTTTCCTTGATAAACCATGACGGAAACCGCACTGGCTTCCTGTCCGTTCACGCATTCAATTCAAAATCCTCCTCAACATTTACAGAGTTCTTCTCGATCTTGATCCTCTTTAGAATTAAGTCCTTCATATAACATTAAGGATTATAATTAAAATACATCATCTACAGCCAACCTGAAATTGTTTAAAAAGAACCAACTTTCCATATCATATTTACGTGAAATCATACGACCAGCGTACGTTTTCTGTTGCGGCACCCTAACCTTTAGAGCTGTTTACCGGAATGTATGAAGAATGCAGATCCTATGATATTACTATTTCATTCTTTACAAGCAAAAACAAGTAAAAATTGTTTACAATAGGGTGGCTCTCCCTGTAAAAATAACAGTAATTAGATACTCACGGTCTTTGGGTTTTGATAATTCGGCCGGATATCCTGTTTTCCACTTCATATCCTGTAATCAGAAAGATTTACAAAATAACCAAAAGTTACACCAATACACCTACTGTTTCGACGCCTTCAGATGGCACTCGAAAGTGGGCACACTCGCCTAAGCAAAAACCAAAAGAAAAGTAGGAAACCAGAGATATAATATGGTACACATCCAAACATTGTAAGTAATTGACTGAGTCCATAACCGTCACTCTTGTGCTAAAACTTAAAGTAAACGCCACGAGTTTGATTAACATTCACTTTACGCGTAAAATGCGAGTTTAGTGACGGGATATAGAATATTAGTTCCCAACCTGTTTCCAAATTGTTGTTCTGAAGTTTGGTTTCCCCTGTGAAAGCCTCTTTAGGAAAACGCTTTTTGATTCTGACAAACCCAGACGTTGTCAGATTGTCATAGGATAAACCAGATATTTGAGAACAAGATTAAGCTAAATGTTATAAAAATTGAATACTGTGCTAGGAATTGAGCCAATTTTTTTTCTGGAACTCGCTCGGGATACCCTTTTTGTGCCACCTTACACATTCAAAGTAAAGGGGCGTAAAATTGTTAACACGGCGGAAAGCACAAGAAAGTCCAGAAGACAAAACCAGCTAATGTCTAATGTTGAATCAACTTCGCTCAAGGAATTTTGTTCATTTAATGCTGAGGATTTTCAGTCCAAACTCCCATGCAAGAATAACGCCAAAAACTGTGCTCCTACGATTGCTGTTGACTGACAATTTAGGTTGCCCACCAAACAAGTACTTTCAAATTAACACAATCAACAACAAAACCTTATTCATAAACGATAAAAACGTGAGGCCCAAGATGACCAAATAGCTGATAACTCTAACCAGCGCATAAGTCGCTATCTAGCAGGTAAAATGTATTGGTTGGAGTACATTTTATCCAATCAATAGAGTTATCCGCTCTTCGAACAACCGTACAATAGAGCGTAATTTGCCGTGAGGAAGTTCAACACAGCAAACCATCAAGTAACCCCTCGAGACCTAAAATCGTATTCAGAATCTCTTCCTAGGCCCGGTTCAGACGGCGTCCTTCACACGAGTCGAATCAAATCCAAGTTCATATGAAGTACAGTGTCTGAATCAATTAAGAACGGCCGATCCAATTTGGATCGGCTCAGCCGAGAATAACGGCTGTGGACCGGCTTTGATTTAGACACCGTACTTCACATGAGCCCAATAAAATGCATAAATTGACTCAAATCCTCAAGATTCTTCAGTTATACTATGTTTTTGTGAATTAAGTTTGGTTGAATTAAGTTCGGTGTCTGAATCAGTTCAGCCGGGATTGATAAATTTGGGTCAGTATCAATTCGAATTCGATGCGGCTCATGCAAAGTGCGGCGTCTGTAATGGGCCTCTTCCATGCATTCGTTATAATCGAAAGGTGTTTACTAAAAAAATCATTTTGAGAGAGTCACCGAGTGACTGTAGTAAAACACTTGTTAAAGAAAATGCTTGTCACCGTCTTTACTGTGAAAATGCTTTTCACACATTTTTCCCGCAGGTGCAAATTGAACTCCAGTATCATAACAGATGGTATTTTGTGTATGCAAACAAAATAAAACAAATCACAAACTCCTTCAACATTTCAGTGAACTAAGTAAACCAAACAATTACCTTCGAGCAAACCTTTATTGCAATTGGACTAAGATAGCGAAAAGAAAATAAAATTATAGAAGCAAGACTTTGTCGAGTCTCACAATATCACATTAACTTGTAAGTTTGCTTATAAGAGGCACGACCATTGGGGGTTCATACACCTGAATAGCTAATACAAGAAAGCATCCCTTCCTACTACGTTACTGTGAACAGCAGCCAAGGGAAATGAGTTTTGCTGCAAACTCTGACACACGGGAGAAAAACCAAAAAGGGAATATTTCTAGAAACAAACAGCCCCCTCCCTCCCAGCCCCCGAAAAAAAAAAATAACGATAATAAATATGAAAGCAGCTTGTCACCCTCTTTACTGTTAAAACGTTTTTATCACAAATTTTCTGTTAGGTGCAAATTGAACATCTCAGAATCAGGTCAGGTGGCACTTAATGCGTGACAAAAAGAACTCTTTTCATTTAACTACGTAAACAGAAAATTTAAATCAGTGAAAGCAAGACTTTATTAGAAAAGATTAGTTTTAGCATTACTGTAAGCCATGAATTTTTTTAGGCAGTTCTTATTTTCTGAAATTTGGTGTTATCTTACTACCACAGCTATTAGACAAAATTTAAGAACGTTTTGATCCATTTTTTTAATGACATGAAAAGCAATCCAAGGTTAACCTTAGCTTGCACGAAAAACGAAACAATTTTGTTCCGTATCTCGTATTCTTTTTGTCCCTTGACTTCAATAGTTTACTCTCAAAATGAAAGAGACGTCCTGGGCTACTGGAAAATTAAGTAGTATAAAACATTTTAGGAGAAAATTCCGGGCATTTTTTGCTGAAATTCTTTCTAGGAGTTGTTGAAACTATCGCAATTCATACTATTGGTAGCCTGTTAGTGTGTATAGCCAATATACGAAAAATACTAGTAGAAAAACAAAAATCAAATTAAATAGCACAAATTGTGATATGATAGTGTCAGATTAACTTCAGTTACCGCAAAGAGATCTGCGATGACTTCAAGGCATAACAATTTAGAGTACTCGTGCAAAAAAAGCCGTGATTGCATGTATGATCATATTTACCTGTGATGTTTCCAGAACATGGTAAATCCATCCACTGGCTGTGATAAGACTATCATCCGTCTCGCACCGGTCGTCAACGCCAAAGTTGTTCAGCTCACAGATTTCTTTAGCAGGAAAGTAGTTGTAGGAGATGCACATGTCGTGTTTTTGGCACTCTTCAACACACTGAAGCCAGTCAATGGACACAAACGTCTTAAACACATGGTTTTTGAGTAGGCTGTTTTGAAGAGTAAAACAATCTGAAGACCAAATGATGGCGATCACGATGAATATTATGGTCCGCGAGACACATAACCGAACCATTGTGTGTTACAGTGCAAATGAATTAAAGAATTTCCAGACGATGAAGAAAACAAACCCTTTGAACAAAATGTGTTAACAAGCATTTTGTTTTCCAAGATGTTTGCTGCTGGTCAACTGTCTGTCTCAATCATGGCAATTATCACGTTCCTTGTTTTACTTCTTTTTGTTAATCAAATCTGCCAGCGAAGTCATGGCTCAACTGTTAAGGGCAGGATACATTATGCCAAGTCACAGTAACAGGGATCGTGTTTGTACTAACTGCATTGTTTTGTATTGAAGATTAAAAAAAAGAAATCGTTTATTAAACATTTTGACATGTAACGTCATGGCGGCCATGCTGGTGGACAGGAAACATAAAATGTTTTCTCCTCTGGGAGTTAACTTCCATTTTTATGCAAACTATGTGAGTAAATTTTCTTTTGTTTTGTCCACCAACATGGCGGCAATGCAAACCACCTATAGTGCGGTTTTGTGTTTAATATAAAGGAAACTTTTCATTTTCCATTGTGTTTAAGAAACATTGACACTCTTAATGATTTAAGGAAAGGTCTGAAGAAGATCTCAAGAAAGATGCTGCTGCCGATTACTGAAGCCACGAGCTATTGTTTTATCAGCATTGATTTTAAATTTTAGTCTAGGTTAATCTTAACTATATCAACAGTATCTACAATTTATGTGATAATTTAGATGTTTGTTATGTCAGCTTATGATTTTATTTAATTATTCTAGGTAATCAAATCGCTATAGATGGAACCTCTTGTAGGCAAACACCTCTCGTAAGCGACCACTTTTAGAGATGACTGTTTAAAATTTTCAATTGTTTTTAACCTCCCGTAGGCGACCACTTGACAATTTCTGTAATTTCTGTTTAGGGTTTCCTTAATACACTTTTTTTTGTCCTTTGTTGTGTTGTAAACCATTAAAGTATGAAAATTTTAATATATAGGCTGCGCATGGGAGGTTATGTCGTTTTCCTTTTTAAGTGGTGTTGACATTGTTAACACAGTTCAATTCATCCCTCAAGTGTTACACACTAAAGCTAGGGTTGTTTCGATATTCGCAAGTAAACCTTTCTCGTGTTTCCACCATAATTTACCTCTTAATACTTAAAAAAAAAAATCACAAATGCAAATACAAAAACAAATACCCACGGTGCCGTTAGCCCAAGGATCAACACAAACGCGGTTCAAACTAAAATGGGTTTTTCCAAAATACAAAATTCGGTTATAAATGCCCACTTTCGCATGGTATAAAAAGTGATTTCTGACAGGAACTTCACATACTTGGCTGCAGGAATATTATTAATAGGAGTGAGACCCTGTTAACACGACGAAATCACAATATTAGACAGTTGTTGCAATAAACCATATTTAATCTTAACGGAAATCTCACTATAAATCTAAAGTAAAAAATTACGGTAATACATGGAGACCAAAAAATGGGCTGAAAATTGCAGCAAGGAAAACGTGTTCACATCCAAAGGCCAACAAGCTGCAGTAAAACTCCAGTAGAGTATTTCTAACGCATATGGTCTTATAACAGCACAGGAAAACGTTTTAAAAACTTAAAAGAGGAGCCTTTAAGACTAGTTGTAGGATGTAGTATCGTAGTCCAGATCTATAGAATTAAAGGCTCTTCTTTCGAGTTTCTACAACGTTTTCCTGTGCTGTTATAACATGGTGGCAGCGTGTGTTTAACTCTGCGTTCGTCATCAACAACGTAAACCGTCTACGATGCCAGGAGATGAAGGAAATTCCGGTTCAAGCCTCGGTGCAACGGCTCAGCCTCACACGTAGCAATCGACAATGTTTCACCAGATCTTGCCGCCCCAGCATTTAGATCTGAGGACTACAGGATAAATTGCTGAGAATTGGAAGTTGTGGAAAGAGAAGTACAACAATTATTTCGTCATTTCTCGGTTAGAAAGGGAAAGTCCCGAGTATCAGCTCGCAATCCTCAAGCACGCAATAAGAGACGATGGTCTCGAGATGATCAAAACCTTCTGTTATTCCGGAGGGGAGTGTCGGAAAACATTATCGCGCTAAGTAACGCAACTTATACACAGATATATTTTTATTTGTTTTGTGACAGGAAATGCGAAAATAGAGCGCAGATGAATTGACATGTATACCTAAGAGACGTTTAATTGCTTTTGATTCGAGGTGATCAAAACCTTTTGTTATTCCGAAGGGGAGTGTCGGAAAACATTATCGCGCTAAGTAGCGCAACTTATACACAGATATATTTTTATCTATTTTGTGACAGGAAATACGAAAATAGAGCGCAGATGAATTTACATGTATACCTAAGAGAAATTTAATTGCTTTTGATTCTCATCGTGAATGAATGGACATTCTTTTCCAGATAAGAGCTCTTAAGTAAGCTCCGACAGGAGATTGAATGGCTGTAATTCTAGAACCAAAGACGTGTTATACTTAGAGTACTTAAGATCGAACAAAGAGTGTAATCGGAGAGCGTTGGCTTGTTGTCGCACGAACGAAGAGTGTAAATAGATTGAGAACTGTTGGGAATAAAGCAACGAAAATACAGTCCAGTCTTGTGAGTGAAAATTCCCGAACAGGGAGAATGCGAACGCAATCCAGTCTCCAATAATGA
This sequence comes from Pavona decussata, assembly GCF_977016875.1. NCBI lineage: Eukaryota > Metazoa > Cnidaria > Anthozoa > Scleractinia > Agariciidae > Pavona > Pavona decussata. Next base: position 522,727 of record NW_028145488.1, read on the forward strand.
ATGTCAGGATACGTAAAAACAACCAGTTTTTGGCAGCATGTTGTCCAAATGCTGATAATGGTCGATAATCCCTCGTCACCCCAGTCAGCTCTTAACATGTCCTCAGAAATTTTTTGCAGTTTGTCAGCCATTTGTGTATAGCCATAGTTGAACTCACGTAAGCGCCTGTTCATTTGAGCAAGAGCAAATGCCTTCTCAGTGAGTATAAAATATTTGAGCAGATGACCAATGACATATGGTATTGCTCCTTCAAACATGATGTGCATGATTTCTTGTGGCATTTGTTGTGTAACATTGAAGAATGGAACCTAACATTGTCTGACATTGCCGCTGACGTTGCCGTCGTACATCTTAAAGTTTCTAATTTAAGAAGCTACTACGGCGACGGCGACGGCAACGTGACAAACAATAGGATTTAATTAGAAAAACAAAGGCCCTGCACGTGCGTTTTAAATTGTGGTATATTTCTTCGCTGTCCTCGGCCAAACAAAAACGTATAGTGACCAAATTCAGGGGTTTGCGGAGGTCGTGAGCAAATGACGTTAAAACTTTTATTCTCTGTCTCAACTTGAATGCCGTTCCCACCTGTAACTAGAGTGTCAATTTAACTATCTCCAGAGGCCGAAGGCCATGGCCAAGTCTCGTTATTGCTTCTTTGCCTTCAAAGGTAGACCACCCCCTTACTTTCTGGTAAGGTCATGACCCAGACCAATTTCTTACAATAGAGTTCAACTACAGTTCACTTGCGGACCTGGCGGTTTCAGTCTTCTTGTTATTTCATTTTTTATAAAAAATTTAACCGCATCCCATTTTCGGCGTCTAAGGGCCCCTTGGCTTTTTCTCAAGCAAGCTTCGCAGGCGGCTTTGCCCGGTACCGTTCACGGCGGAGCTTATGTAGCGCCCCAGATTGGTGAAGACCGCCTTTATTTCCTCACTGCTCAAGCGCGAAAAGGGGAATATAAATTAACTGATGACAAACAAAATATTATTTGAGAAGAAGTAAAGAACCACGAGGTTATTGGCTTTGTCGCCCTCTTAGGTAAAGGTTTAAAGACTAACGATTTCGCGTTAAAATGTGGTTCAATGACGATCTTGAGGTAGGGCGCCATTTTTACCCAAATAATCCTGGGTAAGTAGTGGTAATTGTAATGGACCTTCTATACCCTGCTGATTCCCTGTTTTTCTTTGTTTGGGTCAGGATTAAATATATCCGAAGAAAAGTTTTTTAACGAAATAAGTTCTCTTCATAGCGTGCATTGAGGTACTTTTCTAAACGACTTTATGGGAATATCCCAAATTGAAATGAAATTAACTATTGCAGTCACCATTGAACTCATTGGTCGCCCAAATTTTGCCATCGCGCGTAGGCGAAAATGGTATCTTTACTGATCAACTTACTTTTGATAGATCGAGGTACGGTGGCACTTCCCGGAGCTGTTGGCCCAACTGAACTATCGCCTGCACGACCTGAAGAACATCAAAATATTACGAGAGCCGGATGAGATTAGCGTAATTTCTTCACAAAGACCATCGGTCTTCATTTGTACTGTCTCTAAATTTAAGTCGTTTTAGAATTGCTTTTGCTGTATCACGGATTTCGTTTAGCAGGATGCACTATGTAACCTACAATAAAAGTTAAGATGTATATTTGATGTCTTGAATTTCTGACTCAAAAGGATCATAAATATCAAATGGCTAAATAAAGACGATCTGTGGGAAGTGACCAATCTACAGACATGGAGAAAGAAATGGGTTTCGGATTGTTCACACTTTGCAGAAGTCACCTAACAACGTCATCAACCAAGCATTAAAGAACCAAAGATGATGACTGCTAGCTGGTCACCTTGCAGAAGCTAATGTCCTATGTGCCATGCTCCAGGAGCTGGTGGGGGGAGGGAGCGGGGGAAGGGGCTAGTTACTGTTACCATATTATCAATGAACTTGCTTTTGTTACTCGAAATATTTTGTTTAATTGTTTACGTGGAACTGTAAATAATAGTTGTTGTTGTTGTAAAATGATACATGGCTTTAAGCATGGAAATACAGCCGACGTCCATCTTGGATTGCTGCAAGCCAAGAACTATAGCTGACTGGAACTGCCTCCCTAAAGTCATTGCCCATGGAGTTTATTAGAGTCTTTTAAATCTTAATTGTCAGCTCTCTTCAAGCAGTAGTTATATTTTATTTATTTAATTTCTAGATAATTGTTTTGCATTATTTCACGGTTGGTGTGATGATTTAGCGATTTTTTTACCGACCAAACATATGTAGACGTAGATGTAGATGTAGGTGAAGCCTCGCACAACGGATGTCGGCTGCATTCGCAGACTACCCCTCTGTGGACAAATTTGTGCTAGATTTCAGTAACGTATAGTTTCGTAAAGGAGGTTGGGAGTTTAGTGGAGATGTTTATACAACGTACTTGTGTTACTTCCGGACGCGTGTTTGCCTGCCAGCGTGCTGTTTCCCCGTTCATCTTGAGAACCTGAAATGCATATAGTATAAACTCACTTAAGTCTGTTGCGTTGAAATTATCAATTCGCAAGTATTAATTTCTGTCCGCTATCAAAACCGCTGGAAACCGCTTTTTTGGTGTCCTCTAAATATTACCGTAGAATTCCGGGAAGGCGCTACTTTCGGGTAGGCCTTACTTTCGGATGGTTAAAAAGCCTTTAATTCAGCAGTCGTCTCACAAAAAGAGGACGAGTACATGGTCATTTCGGTTATACTACTCACAAGAACAAAGCAAAATGAACCAAAAAAAAAAGGCTCCAAATGTTCGTAATTAGAATAGCGAAAGTAATATTCATATTATACCACAACCCTGACAGCAGTTCAGTTGTGGTAAGGCCGGCAGGAGAAACATTTTTCGCTCTCCAGTGACCTTAAATTAACTTAAATCGCTCATTGTATTAAAGTTCATTCAAATTGAAACAATTGTACATGTCGAACACGTAGCTACGATCAGGTGACGATACTAGAGTCCAAACATTTTGACACGACACAATTGGCCAGTGTAACTGATGTGAACGGTAAGCACGATCGATGACCCGATATCACTGGTGATTTTCACTATAAATAAGAAAAATGAGTTATTTTTCGCAGTCATTTTTCTTATGTTCCGTTAAACAGTTTAATTTCACTGTACGTCTATCCAAATAGAGAACATTTATTTATACAGTCAAAAGTACTACTTAAAACTTTACATCAAATACAACACAGTATTTTGTTGTTGTTGAATGGTCATTTTCAAAGGACGGCTACTTTCATGGGGGGGGGGGGGGGGGTTACTCTCGTGAAATGTATTGTCAATATTCTTATAGTTTCATTGTTATTATTGTTACATTTTGAGTCGGTGGATAAAATCGGCCTGAAAAAATATATTAACAGTTTTTTTTTGTTTCCTTCAAACCAACTTGAACTAAAATAGGTGGCTAAAAATGGGACACCTCGGAAACGTTTTCATAAAAAATTATTCAATAGGAAGGTAAAAAGAAAACAACGTTATTTTCGGGGAGCCGTTACTTTAGGGGGGGGGGGGATACTTTCGGAATTCTACTACTGCGAACGGTCCTCAACAAAATAAAAAAAAACTCAACCCGCTCAATATGGACAGCGAACACTTTTTTTCCCAATCAACAAATTCTCATAGGAAAATGTCCTCGCTCATACGGACGCTCTTTGTCAATTAATTTTTGTAAAAGTAATGAAACCTTTCATTGACAGCCTGTAGATGTCCGCAGCAATAACTAAACATATCACAACTAACTAGTCCTAAATACGCGCGGTTCTTGTCAGCGTCAATCAAATTCTATACGCCTTCAATGCAAATTGCTTTGAAACAGTTAATCAGGTTCAATTCTCTTTTTCTTTCTATGTTAAATTTCATTTATAATTTGTTTGCTTTACTGTTACATTTCTCTATTTTAGTTGGAGAAAAAAAAGCTGAGCAATTGGGCTGCACCGCCATCACTGACCATTTTGCCAATGAGTTCGAGCACCGTTTTACATTTAAAAATGTATAAATGAGCGACTTAAGTTTTCGTATTTTAATAGACTTAGCCACTGGATAATGGATATTTGTACGTTATAGACGTTTAGTTTCTTGGTGTCAATATTCTCTTTCATTTCTTTTGATATTTTGCTTAAAATGCATAAAATGCGTATTTTTGACCCGCTAAATTCTAGTCTCCCATTGGGAGGCTAACTCAATACGGACACGCCGTTAATGCGCAATTCAGACTGGGACAGACTGGACTCGGCCTATGACATCATGGTATTGGAAAACCACCGTACTCTAGTAAAGAGATTGCATTGTTTTAGTCAGAGTGGTTTTCGAGCTTTGTTTTCCTTTCTATCCATATTAAGCCTGGTCTCTATGTAACCGCAACAACCGAGGAAAAAATTAATGTGTCCTGCGATCGTTGGGATCATATGAAAACTAAAATATCTATTTCTGCGACAATGACTGTTTTCCTACGCAGCTTTCTCAGGGTGTGTGTACAGTATATGATGAGAGAAATTCTACACTGATGACGTATCATAAAGTAATATTAACGTTTCGTTCTTTTCCTCAGGGGTGTGCAATCATCCACAATGGTATCTACATGTATAAAATGATAAAATAATAAATTAAAGAACATTTGTGATATGTTAAGTTTAAACAGATATTAAGAGCAGATGTTAGTAAAAACCAGACATTGGCCGGCAACAGTCAAAAAATCGATTTCGCTCATACTTTCAAGTTTGATACCCTATCATGTTAGAAGAACCCCTGTGCAGTTTGTTTTGAAAAAAAACTTTTCGTTGGGGAGAAATTGACATTTTTGCAAGAGAGGGTAAATATGCTAATTTGATAGCTTAAAATTATGCAAGTTTGTCGATCTCTAGAAAATCGAATAAGCTGTATTTAATCTTTCTGATATCAAGTATGATATCTCTTTGTATCTCAGGGAGATGTACAGGCTTTTACAATAAACTCTAAATTTCTGGTAGATGTTTCAAAAAGACGTGGTTTTCATGAGTCAAAAAGTACCGTATAAACAATCGAAAGTTCCACCCGGGCTGATAGAACAGATTGACTTGAATTTTACTGTGGTTTATGCTAAGACATAGGGCTTGAAGTTTATCAAAAGAAATCCCATGGTAAATGAGTTTTTATGGCGCTGTTGACACTCACAGTTGGATAAAAACTGCAATTTTTCTCGCAATCATTTTTGCATAATTAGCATCGATTTAATACGAGCATAATTTTTTGCTTAGAACTCCCAAGGCGAAATCTTTCCCATTTGGAGTTTCTTACTCCAGTTTTAGAACAACTGGTCAGAAGATTGTAACAATTTTTTCAATTTAGGTTAGCTTTATTTTTATTGTATTGTAATTTGTATTTGAGCCATGATAATTGCGAGACAAAATGTATTAAAGGTTCATCACTTCCGGTTTCCCACTGTCATAAAATTCGTCTTCGAGTATCTATTAAAATCTCTTGATATAAGTTAGCACGAAGAATTACAATATTCTTAAGGAGGTTGGCCGAGCAAAATAGCACGAGACTGCTTGTTTATAAGAATGTTTATAGCAAGGCGAATCAGACTAAGTGACTGATTGAAATAGACAACGACTTATTTGGATATTCTTTTCTACGGTTCTCGCCGTAATTATTTCCAATAGAAGTTTGTCAAAATACAAAAATACGATTTTATCATCTTTCATGTACAAAATATTACATAACATAATATATATTCCGTTTCTAATGTTTATGGGCATTCACGTGATCGTTAATTAATGGTGAGAAAAACTTTGTTTACAAGTAGTGTAGTGTAAATCATGGAGGCGTATTGTCCTTTTAAAACTCTTGCCAATGGACCCTGTGGTCATGGCAAGAAAAGCTCAAGCGAAATCATTCATTAGTCTCTTGTACTAAAAGTATTGATACTCATTTATCCGCCCAGTTTAGGTGTATGCTCAAATTGCCGAAAAATGTTAAAGCATACCGGCGATGAAGAAACCGACTTGTCCGCCATGTTAAATAAAATGTCTACGGTAAGATACAAATACATTGGTTATATATAATCATATACAAAAGAAAAGTGGTTAATGCCCATTGGTAATATTTAACAATTATTTGCCGAAGGCGAAGTGTAGGTCTTAATGGTGAAAAGGTTAGTTGTCTTTTATTATCAAGTTTATCAAGTTTTTGGCTGGTGATCTCAATCCAGTTCTGAGTTGATCCAGTACATAGTAATTGTCAGCCTTGTCTAAAGACTTCAACAACCTGTGTACGAGTGACTGTATAGTCTATGACGAAGAATACAGTAATACGATACGTACAGCGTCTCCAGACACAAAAAACACTATAAATTAACGAAATTTTCAAATCGTTTGATTAATATAAATTAAGGGAGACTCTTACGTTGATCTCCACTCAGCTCGTCGTCGTCCGAGGATCTGGAGTCTAAAAGAAAGGAAAACACAACATGATGTTGTGCAAAGTAAGAGACTGTTGTTGATGAAAAAGTACCCACCTTCATTTCCAAAAGTACCATTGTCAGGTATGTCCGGAATATCTGCCAGTTAGAAAATAAATACAGTACTTTGTTAGGAGCTCCATAATTAAATTTTGTTTAAGACAGACCGTGACTAATCTAAAGCCTACACAGTTGCATGGTTTTGTTCTTCAACTAGCTAGTTTAAAACAAATTTACCATTTTCACCGTGTGACTACAGTCTTTTATTAGGGTTTCTTGAAACTGAACCTTGAGTAAACTTTGACAACAACTTGATGTTTCTACTGCTACAGCTTGGTTAGCTCAGTTGTCAAAGTATCAGTAGAATCCCAACAATAACAATGACAGGGAGAGGTCCATGATATAAAGTGACCACAGACCTGTCAAAAATGGTGCGCGCATGGTTGCTGTGCTCAACCTTGGCTTAGTTCACATGCTCTTTTCTCTTATACCTCCTCGTACACACTCGGGTATATATGCACACTTGCGAACTGTCCTGACACTATTCAGCTCTAATTTTGGTAGTTTCAATAATATTTGTACTATCATATTATACCTTCTACATTTATTTCCATCAGGCTTTTCCCCGCCATCTGTTTTATTTCACCAGCGTCCACTGCCAACAGCAGTTTGCTGACTTTGGCCAACTCTGCGGTGGACTCGTGCAGACGATAAAATTCCCTGTGCACCCTTATGTCGTGTCCAAGGTGGCGCGCCAACCAATCTACGTCCACCTCAGTAAACGCCGCCGTCTTCGAAACTGTCGCAATATATTTCCGTAGCTTCGTACTTGTGATAGACTTGGGTGATTTCAGGGACCCCTCAACTTCTTTTATGCTTGCTGAGACGCAGTCCCAGCCGCGTAAATGGCCCAAGGAATTTTTAGTTGCGTAGAACTTGTTAGCCTGTGGAATTGTATCAGGCCTTTTTGCAATCAGAAGTTCTATGGCAGACTTCGTTTCCGGTGTCAGAATTATGGGGACTTTGCGCTGCCTTTTCCCAGTGATTTCTATGAGATCGAGCCTGAAGATTTAATGCAGACCTTAATGTTATCATTATAGTAAGGAAGCAACCTACACGACTCTTCATGTGTAAACCGAACCGAACTGGAAAACAAATATGACTGGCTTCGGTCGATAATTCATTCTAACACGTTTTCTTGACAATGACTTATACTAGTAGCTATCAGCAGATTTAAAACAAACAGGCTTCCTTGGTACTCAGTATCATTAAAGCTCCGGAAATATTGACAAGCAAAGCCTACAGTTCCACAAGAGTTATAACGATAAAAGTAATATACAAAGCTACATAAAACGCAAAACCCGGTGAAACTAAGCCGAAAGGTATATCTTCTGGAATGTAAGGCGCGTTTGGGAAAGATTTACATGTGTGTAGATATCCATTTGTAATCCATTTCGGAGTACGCTCTCTATATCAGTTTATACTAGAGATATCTATTTTTTTGTAATTGCCTCTCACATAGACGCCGTTCCAAGGCAGTCAATGACTCCTTTAAGGTGGCACTGCAATGGGCCCAGTTTGGGCGAGCTTCAAATTGTTGGATCTGCAAGGTGGCCATCTCGCCAGATCTTCTTTTGTTAAAAATGATTATCCTTGCTAATGCCACATAGCAGGATGATGATGGCTGGGAATCTTTCAAAGATTTTTCGAGATCGGCCATCTTCCTCTCAAGGTGTTGTTTCAGCACAGTGAGATATTCGGCCAGGGGCAGGTACTCCAGCTTGTTTTTTTTTTTTTTTTTGACCCAAGTGAAGCTAGGGACCTAGAACTGATCTTATTGGCCCATTCAGCTTCAAAAAGGTCAAGAAAACGTTTAGACTGCTTTATTAAGACCTCGTCCTTACTCCTGAGTGCTGAGCTTCTTAGGACTTGGGCACACCGCTTTAGGCTGTGCCCAAGATTTAGTGCCAATGACGGAATCCCGATATCTAAACGGGTTTCTGCATCGAATCCACAGAGATCTTTCACAGCAAGGACCAGCTCGTCGAATTTGGAGGTGTTGATGTAGTCTTCCAAACGGCTGTCCTCATTCTGACTTTTGCCCCGCAGCGTCTTCAAAAGTCGGGCAAGCTGGCGCATTCTTTGCAAGACATAGTTCGCATTTTTTTGGCCCACCTTTTCAAAATTAATTTCTCCGAACTTGAATATCAGATTGTCCTTCCTTGCGATGTGCGAAATTTCGTCGTTTTTCATGTTAGTTTGCACTGCACGGTATGGGGCTTGATCAACGTTATTAGTCGAAAGTGACGATGTTGGCAGAAGTAGCTTGGCATCTTGCTGAACCTTGGAAAACTTTTGCGACCCATCTTGGGACTGGTGGGGGCATTTCTTTGCGTGCCTCCAGAGCTCATCGCCTTTGAAGAACCCAAGGCAATGAGGGCACGGTAGAAAGCTCTTTGGATCTTGTTGCTGCACACTTGGATTTCTCACTACTATAATTTCGCCCTCTCCGAGAGCTAGTTAGCCTGAGGCGCTCGAAAGCAAGGATTTGTTGTTCTGATCCTCCTTTTAAGGCCAAGGCTGCTGCCACTTCTGGTTCAGCTTTGTGCTTTCTTCGCTAATGCCTTTGTAGCTTCTGTTGTTCTTTCTCGCAAAAAACGCACACATGTGCCTTCTTCGTTAAGATACATATTTGCGAGAAAGTCCCTACAAGGAGATTTAAAGAATGATGTTATAAAAAAAGGTAGTCGTCTGAATATGACTTACATACACTGATAAAACATCAGTTTTAAACTGTAAAACATGTTCCGACGGTCATAATCGTCAGTTACAACGAATTTTTTTAAAAAAACTAACGACTAAGCTTACCTACCACGTCTTGCGTTTCGTTATCTTCCAGCCTCTAAATAATGATTTATTTCCTTCTACTCTGACTTTTTGTATACATTAAAAACTTGAGTCCCACCGTAATCATCTCATGTTATTTTGGTACGTATTTTAAGCGTGTTTTGAGCCAGTTGACAACGAGAATAAAAATACATAGACAGACAGAATAGAATGGAGAATAAGATTTTTTTTTTACATAATTATGTAATGACCGTAATTAGGACTCTTGTTGTAAACAAACCTTCACAAGCCCCAGCGGTTACTGCAGCACTGGATTATACTTGTTCATCATTATTCTAAAAAGAACAACAGAAATTGTCACTAGAAGAATAGGAAATTAAATAAAATCTTAAAAACCTTGTTACGATATTAAGCGGCTGTTTTTAAATCGAAGGGAAACACAGTAGTTCTTAGTCTGTCAGTGAACAAACTCTCGGCCTCGGAAGGAGGGGGGGGGAGGTGTGGAAAGCTATAGGAAAAATTTCAATTTGATTTGCTTTAATTTGCTGGCCTTTTTAACAATGAATGACCTGCACACTTGCTGCTTTTCACTCCGTCATTGGTATCTGGTTCATGCAACTTGATAATGATACTTACAATTGGTAATTTCACCTGGTCTGCTCCAGGCTTTCAGATATTTGGGGAATAAGGCGTGATTAGGAAAAGGAAGCTTAGAATTTTTCGCAGACTTCCTTGAAATTTGACATGCATTTTTATATGGGTTACTGAGATTTTAGTGCTGTTCTCAATTTATCGTACAAATTACTGAGCCGGGAAAAGTTAGTAAGAGTCAGTGCCAGTGTTTATTTGAAGCACGTTTGAGGGGTGGTTGGGAACGGGGGCTTGATTAATTTACAGGAATTACAGCAAAACCCGAGCAGGCTATCAGTTTATCATTGTTTTCCGTAAAGTGTTGTATTTGATTTTTTTTCAGCACAAGTACTAATAAAAATTTTTCAAAAGCTCGGAATCATACGGAAAAAGTACAGCTGTAATCAGTGGCTCACAGTCTGTTGGTTGTGAAGAAAAAGGGGGAGGAGAGGGCGGGTAATAAATTCATTCCCCAAAAAAGGGACTTATTGGAGGATTTACTGTTTTGCTGACTTATTTGGTAAGAGGCATCCGGGAAATTTTAAAAACAAAAAAAGGTTTTATTGTTTTCACGGCCTTTGCAATAGTTAACACTTTATGTATTTTCAAATTCTTAATACTAGTACTCTCGAGAAGAAAAATACATTTTTCTCTCTGCCCCTCAGTTTGCGAAAAGACTTCCCTAGAAAATCTCCAAGGAGAACTATTATTTATAATGCAGCATATCGTGTATCTGTTGACATCAAGTATATTGCACGCTTTTTTCATTTGATAAACTCTTATTTACCTGCTGTGTTTTATACTCACTTCAATCTGTTAAGAGTCGCTGGTATTTTCTTACCATTGTAAAAACCTAATAAATGTTAAAAACTTACATCATCGATGATATCTTCAGTATCTTCACTGTCATTGGAGGTCACCTCCTTTGCCCTCACGACTGAAATAAAATGATGTTAATATGCAAACTGTATCCGTATGTTGTATATCGCGCATGGTAGTTCTAAGATTAGATTAGAGAGTGAGACCAACTGGATTTCATAATACGAACACCATGCTTTCAGTTTCGATATAAAATCATTTAGCTTGCCAGAGTTTTTTATATTTACCCACTAAGAGAAAATGGTTGAAAACAGGAACTGCTTAAAAACACCCGGTCTAGCAGGCTAAAAATTATCCAGATAGGCGGCTACTACGTCAGTGGGGAGTGGAAACAAATGTTTGGTTCAGTATAGCAAAGTTGATGAGGTAATCCAGCCACTGTAAAAAGAACTGAGTGCAAACTCTCCAATTCCTTAGCAGTGACCAGAGAACGCGTCAACTCTCTTAAAACTGAACCAAACATCGGATTCGTTAAAAATCAGTTATCGTAGAACGAACCTTTCATGAAAACGTCAGCTTGTTTTGACCGTGATGTGGGGGAGGTTTTCTCATCCTGTTTAACACACGAAATAAACAAAACAAACCAAACAATTTAGGAGTACAGTTAAGTCTAACACTTCTTATGTCCAGCTATATCGAAAGTCACAGGGGAACGAAACTTACCCATGGCAAATACTAACCATAGCCAACTGAGGTCGTGTCGCTACCCCATTATTCTATTCCATTCCATTTTTTATTTGCCAGAAAACCATAAAAGATTTATACAAATATACATATAGCGTAACACACACAATGTTCAATAATAATACAAAAGGTTGTTCCCTCTTTCTTTTTAAATTAAGAATGACAAAACTTACATGAGCTTCATCATCATCATCAGTACTCGCAGTGTCATCATTGGGATCGTACACTGACGACAGGCGGTCGTCATCAGTGTCCATGGGGCTGAGGCTCTTCTCCTCATCACTACCAATGTAAATTGTACCTTGCTTGCAGCAGCGGGGGTATCGTGATCTGGTCTAAAAGGAAATTGTTATTAGAGATTGTTATCGATCGATGCAATAAACTAGAAAACTATGGGGTTTTTTGTCTCAATTTCCATACGTTCATCCAGCAAAAGTTCCACAAAATGTCGCGGAAAGGCTTTCTATGTAGGCTGATTCTTTGTAGCATGAAACAAAGACAGCAGCCATATGTTTTAGTCCATGGGCCAGAAAGTGAAACCCTCCCCCCATCTCGGGATTTTTGCAGACATGTATCATTTTAAAACCTCTACCCAAGGGTATTCCAAAAATCGATGTTTGCACTCGCTCGATTGGTGGGTGTGGCCGTACGGCGCCATTCTTTATTTTAATCAAAGTGCCACAGGTTACCCAATCCGAAATTTTACAAACAATATTCTTAAAAGCTATTATCCATGGAATTAACATACAAAACTATGCATACTTACTCTTCTCCATCAACTCTGTTAGATGAAACCTCAACTTTCACTTTTAAGCTTCAAAGTTGACTACTGCGCATGTCACAAAGTTCATTCAGCTAATACCTATACTGTAGAAGATTATGTATACGATCGTGTCGCACAGAAACTCTGCATAATCACTCAAATTTATTAGATGTGGGAATTTCATAAACAACGCGGCATTATTAAGCACCGCAACTGCTTTCCACGATAGTTCGTCGCTATTGGTGTCTTAAATATGCACCCGAGATGATTACTACGCTTTTTAGGGAATGCCAATAAATTTAAACAAAACTACAGTTGTTCAAGGTTTGCGAGGGATTTAGGGGAGATCTGGCACAAAAAACACCTCGCCCGGGCAGGGATTTTGTTAAGTACTTGGTTAGGAGGGGCCAAATATAACTTAGCAGGGACCACATGGTTGATTTGCTCTAAACGTTTTATATACAATGTACAAAATAACCAGGATGAAGCATAAAATAGGCAAGTAATGGTCCCTGTGTCCCTGCTCTAACAAAAACCCTCCTCAAGTACTTTTCATGCGGCTTCCCAAGATGCATTGCCCAGTTTTCGGCCATCCAATAATCCTTTTACCCTCGGATTTCTAATCAGCCATTTTGGAAAAGCGGACAGGTAAGTTTTTGTTCTCCGACGCTGCTTTCCCTCATTTGCTAAGAAATTTTATGATTGATTAAATATATTACATCTATATAACAATTAGATATTACAGCAAATAATCTCACTTCAGTCAATAAATCAGTCCTTTTCAACGTCTTGAAATGCATATGATTTTTTTTTTGGAAAATGTGTTTCTCGAGATCATTTGAATGGCAGAAAAAAACTATCGAGTACACACAACCGACATGACGTATGAGGTTTCTAACAAACTTCAAGGCGTTATTTCCATCATATAATTTTTTATTACTAAACAGAACAATCTAATGCTTCATCTTGCAAACCTCCAGAAGATGTGCAGCTTGTTCTTCAGCTTCGATCATGCCAACTATGCAAGGTACTCCACACTCTACCTGGTAATTATGTTAAACCTGGGAAATTCACATCCCGGAGCGGAGGAATTGTTGAAACGCAATGGCTTCAGTGTCAACAGATTGGATGTACCATCATCCAGGAGCGATGTTGACATCACCATTGAGCAAACGATCAACCGCCATGCCAAATCTCACGTTGGCATTGTTGGTTTTAGCAGGAATCATTTGGCGTACTACAGATGGTGTCGTACACCGCACACAAGAGCGAGCTATCTGCAAGCGACCAAAGAGATTGCAAGTATGGACAGCCAGGAGGCTACATCGCACAAGGAGGCGAGAGGATCGCAAATTGTGAAGAGCGACCAAGACACATGCAGTGTTTTACAGGTCGAAGACAAAGATGCGCTATACTGTCTTTCATTCGGCGCTCCTGTGCCCCAAGATGTCGAAAGTGACATACTGATGGCTGATGACATCGGAAAGAAGGCCCATCGGGTGTTTGTCCAGAAAAGACTAGTAGAGAAGAAGACCACCTTTCACTCTCCAGTAAAGAAACAGAATCTCAAAACGTTTGCTACCCGGGAAGTAAAATCATCAATGGTCTGCGGAAAGGAAAGAAGAAACATAGAAATAACAGCAGAGAGAAACGTCTTTGGGCAACTGGTGATACTGGCGCTAGAGCATCAAGTTACCTTGGAAAACGTGCTGAGTTATCAGTTGGGCCAGGTCCCTTGGGCACTGGCTACTGCAGATGGTGCTCTGATAAAGACTGACAAGTCGAAGTTGATGCATTCCCTAGAAGAGAAATTGCACTTGGTACGGAGACCCACCGCGGCATTTGATTGCTACATCATAGACGGGAATGCGGTTCAGCAGGCAATGATTTCTCTTCAAAGCACATTTGGAGAGCTAGCTGAAAGTGTTTTTGATCAGCTCCGCACGGGCACAGCGTGTTGACTTTGTGACGGACTCCTATCATCCCTGTTCAATTAAAGGAGTAGAACGATCTTGAAGTGGTTCTGCTAAGGCACACCTAGTGAAAGGACCGTCTACCAAAGTGCCTCGCGACTGGAAGAGGTTTTTGTGCAACGAAGTAAACAAGCGACGGGTGACAAGCGACGTCTCTTGGATATCCATGCAGTTGCAAGAGATCTCGGAGTTGATGTCTTGCCCACACAGCCCTGCACGCATTTACTGGTTGCGATACTACCAGCGCGTTCGTACGAAATGGGAAAGTGACGCCCCTGAAACTCCTTAAAAAGGAACCCGAGTTTCTTCTCACATTCCATGCTTTGGGAACATCTGTTGATGTAGAAAACAGTGTTTTTGAAGATCTGGAGAAGTTTGCGTGCCTAATGTATGGCAGCAAGTCGGCTGACATCAGCTACCTAAGACATGATAAGTTTATTGAGAGGTTCAGTACGAAGCCAGGAATGGTGCTGACAAGCCACGATGGAGTGGATATAAGTCTTCTTCCTCCTTGTCGCGAGAGCCTACGAATGCATATCCAAAGAGCTAACTATCAAACTCTTATATGGAAGAAAAGCAGACGACCCAACACCAAGTATTCCCCTGACTGGACCTGATGGGCATGGCTGGACCATTGACAATAACAGACATCTTGAAATCTTCTGGACTGCCAGCAATCTGATGCCTCAAGAACTGGCAGATATAATAGCCAGCCCCTTGGTCACCGCCCGAAGATGAACATGACAGCAGTCTCGATAACGACAGCATGTCTGATGCTGTATTTAAAAGCGCGGATCTGTTCTTAAATTTACCATGGAGAAACTGGGTGACGAACATTAATCACTTTTACTACTTGTAGCACAATGGTCTGCTGACGATGGTGACGCGTAACCTGTCGACCCCATCAACTGATGAAGACTAGCAGTAAGAAGTCAATACGTTGCGGACCACAGCCAGTGACTACATCGTGAGACAAGCAACTCATACTGATTATTTCCAGTGAATCTGAAGAGGTTGCAGTCTACTAAATCTAGTAAAGGTGCGTAACTGCTCTGTTTTATTTACAGCAAGGAAACATGAGTAATTCTTATGCTCACTTCACATATACCCCTTGCACAGGCTGAATGAACTTTGTGACATGCGCAGTAGTCAACTTTGAAGCTTAAAAGTGAAAGTTGAGGTATCATCTAACAGAGGGGATGGAGAAGAGTAAGTATGCGTAGTTTTGTGTGCTAGTTCCATAGAAAATAGCTTTTAAGAAGATTGCTTGTAAAATTTTGGGTTGGGTAACCTGTGGCACTTTGATTAAAATAAAGAATGGCGCCGTACGGCCACACCCACCAATCGAGCGAGTGCAAACATCGATTTTTGGAATACCCTTGGGTAGAGGTTTAAAATGATACATGTCTGCAAAAATCCCGAGATGGGGGGAGGGTTTCACTTTCTGGCCCATGGACTATTTACACAGGATCACTGTAATGATCTGTTTTATTAAACGAACAAAGTATTTCAACGTGTAAAAAGACAGATACAACTTACTATGTGAAAATATGGTTTGCCGAAAACCCAGTCTGCTGCGTGATAACCCCGTGATAACAGGCGATCTATATTTTCACATAATTCACATAACAATATTTTCACATTTTCACATAATTCATATAACCCTAATAGTCAGGTATTTTACCTAGTACAATATAGCACGGTCATAATCACTACACACCTGACATTCTTGCGTGACAATGGTGGTTTTGGAAAAGCCTGGAAACGAGTATCCGTTTTTCCACGCTTTTGATGACGCGTTTGAGAGTGCAACACTTTCGAATCCTTTCATTTGGTTTTTTGTTCAGAGATATTTAAATTGCCCGTGACGGGAGATTTTGCGGTAGTTCGGGAAATTGTTTTTTTTTTTTTTTTCGTGGAAGTGAATTCTCTTCCTGAAAATCGAGCATAGCTTCAATTCTAAAGGTGCAGTTTTTTTATTCAGGCCAGGGTGAATGCAATCACGTCGCGTATGCATCAATGTCGTCATTCAGACAACACGAGGCGAGGAAAATATTTCTTCATATTTCTTTGTAGCCTTTGCAAAATGTCGAAGCTTATGTAATTTTACGTTACCTCCTGAAAAGTGGAGTGATTAATTACCATTGTGACGTGACTGTTTTAAGTCTTGAAAAGAAGGGAAAACTTGTGAAAGAGCTTATAAGAACTTACACCGTATAAGGGGCTGTTTACATGGAGTGGGGAAGGTCCTAGCACTATGCCGAGAAGGCGGAAAAACTTTTCGTTTGTTTTAAATGCAGAAATTTCGGTGAAAGTGGTTACCAAGAGGAGAAGGGAAAAAAGGATAACAGTCGGCCTTGAGCAGCTGAACGCCCGGCTGCCGCCATGTTGTTCTTTTTGTCCCTAGTACTAGGATTTTCCGAGAGAAAGTAGTTTACACGGTGCAAGGATCTTCCTAGTGCTAGGATCTTCCTATCTCTCAGCTAGGAAGTTTCTATCTCTAGGAAGATTCTAGCGCTAATAATTTTGTTATAAAGTATTCTTTTTTAATGCAGGGTGTGCTTTTTAAATGAGTCATCTGGAACTATAAGCAGGCATGGGAAATTCTTCTGTGATACATGTACATCTGTGCACTCATTTTCAATTAATTTGTTTAGCCAAATTTCTTTTAATGTCAGTTTTTTTTGGGTAAAAAAGACGTGGTCACAGTTAAGTTTGTTTCAACAATTACACTTTCCAAACACACTATTAATTATCATCATAATAGTGAAAATAATTATGAGGAAGTATTCATCCATAAGTCAAATAGATAAAAAAAATTGTTGGTCAGTAACTTTTATTATTTTAATGGCTCCTAAAGGAGCCGTTTGGTTTGCTTGTTGTTTAATATTCTTGACTGCTGGTCTTCTTCACTTGTTACTGTTCTGCTTTCATCGGCTAGTTGTGTAGTGTTATACAGTAATTATCAAATTCCGGTGGTCCACAAATCCATAGTCTGGTTGCATGTCGTATTTATTTGGCAGTTTCCTCCAGCTTATTAAGGCTTGTTTACCCAAATGAGTGCAAATTGGGACCAGATTTCTTGATGGTGTTTGCTATAATTGTAGGTAACCAGTTAAATGCAATAGAACACATCATTCAGTATAAATTCACAATCATATGCAGCATACTGCACATAATAATGTTTCTAAGTTAAATAATATAACTACGAAAAATGACCTCAAGTGCATATTAAAACAAAGTGAACTTTGAAAGATGATTTCATACATGCAAGGCAGTGTGCAAATTATGGCTAGTTTACTTATAAAAACACAGTTAATTTTAGAGAGTTATAATAACTCCCATAATGGAGTTAAAATAACTCCTCAAGGTGGAGTTACTATTTTTGGAGTTAATATATCTCCTAAAAGAAGTTATTTTGTCTTGTGATGGAGTTAAGTTAACTCCCTCTAGTGGAGTTATTTTGTTGGAGTTATTTTAACTCTAAAATGGAGTTAAATGCAACTCCATATTGGAGTTAAATTTTAGTAGGAGTTGAAATAACTCTTTATAGTGGGGTTGATATAACTCTCTTTAAGAGTTATATGGGGGGAGTAATTTCAACTCTGCAGGAGGGGTTAAAATAACGCACTGTCTTGGAGTTAATTTGACTCTTTAGCAAGAGTTTTTTACTCCTATTTGGGAGTTACTAAAGGGAGTTAAGTCAACGCTTTTAATTAGAGTTAAATTAACTCCACATCAGAGTTAAATTCAAGCAGGAGTTGAAATAACTCCTTATAGGGGTCAACATAACTCCCTATGAAGAATTATATAGGGGGAGTCATTTTTACTCTAGTAGAACAGTTAGATTAACCCACTCTCTTGAAGTTACTATCACTGGACGAAAAAATGGATTTTCTTAGGTTTGCCAGTGAAGCAAATGTGTAGCAAAATTTGGGCTCTAAATTTAAACTGAGTTTGCGTTGGTTGGCAAAGATAATGTAAACACATATTTTCTCCTCACCAATTTATTTGCAAATGTATAGCAAATATAACATTTGCTTTAAATTTATCTTGTTATTGCTACTATAGTAAATTTAAACCTTTGATGTAGATTTGCCAAGTTTTTTTTATCATTCAAAATTAGATATTTACTTGTAGCGTAAATTCAGGAAAAATAGTGAAAAATAAAAAGTTTCCACGAATGCTTGACAACATTTACTTATAGTAGAAATATGTACCTTTGCGTTAAATTTATTTGGATTTACCAAAGAAGGAAAACTCTAAATTTGCTGTGAAATTACTGAAGTGTCAAACACAAAAGGTTGCACCGATTTTACACAGATTTGCTTAGGGAAAATATATCCAGGTAAGACCATATAAGCTGGTGACAAATTTGGGGTTTGATGTATCATAGGCTCCAGATTAACAAAAGGCTTTAATTTGTTTCTCTCAGACAGCCTTAATTTGACGTACAATTTTGCTTAGCATTTTCTCTTTGTCCAAAACTGCTTTGATTACTATTACGAAATTTCACAGGGTGGAACAATTAAAAAACGAGTTTCTGTAATTCACAAATGTGACGGAAACCTGATAATTGAAGTTTCCGTTTAAAATCTAAGAGCGATAGGGTTTAAATACAAATAAAATCAAATTTTTTTAGCAACTGTTACGACCAAATAATGATAAATTTTATCATCGTTTAAAACAGAATTCCTGAACTATTACAAAAAAGCGAAAGTCTGGGGTTCAACGATTTGACCAGCTGGGCAAGTTGTGTTTTCATACATACACTAGGGAATTAATTTGCCTGTATTTAATTTCACTGGTACACTGGAGCATTAATTTGCCTGTGTTTAATTTAACCAATAATACACTGGGGCATTAATTTGCCTGTGTTGAATTTAACCGATACACCGCTGGGGCATTAATTTGCCTGTATTTAATTTAACCGATACACTGGGGAATGAATTTGCCCGTGTTTGATTTAACCAACACACTGAGTCATTAGGGACCGATCGCAGCTCGTCAACGCAGCTCGGGGTTTGAGAGCAGTACAGGAGCATTTGATGTATGGATGTGGATATATAGATTTTGAACAAGCGTACCATCTCTATTCGTCTTTTAGCCATATTTTTTGCCCAGATAAACAAGCCTTCAGAGATAAACTGCTTGATGGAATACACGGTTTGCCTCTCTATGTCATTACTCAACCTATTACGTGCAAGATCATTTGTCGTTCTGAAGAATAGTAGCGATATGGAGAAGTTTCTAGTCAATTTTACCAACTCTATGATTGATGACAAGAATAATCGCTAAATACATTTAGTTGGTACCTTTTGTATGTCTTAAAATTTTACCCCCCTCACTTTTCGTACAAGGTAAAAAATTACCCCCCAAAAAAGAGCTCGTTTAAAAAAATTACCCCCCCTCAAAAACCACCGCCCCCCTAGGACGTAGTAAACGATCGGTCCCTTAATTTGCCTGTGTTCAAATTAAGCGATAAACTGGGGCATTTATAATTTGCCTGTATTTAATTTTAAACCGATACACTGAGCCGTTTATTGGCCTGTTTAGAATTTAACCGATACACCGTGGCATTAATTTGCTTGTGATGTAACATAAAAAAAATGCTAGTACACCAATTCAGCCTTAACTTTTTTATCCATCCATCACGAGCCAGAGGCAAACGAATGTGGAAATATTCACCAATTTGGGTTGCTGAGGGGTGACGTCATAACACAAACAATATATTTGTTTAGACACATTATAAACATAGGCGGGAGTTATTTATCCTTTCTGGTTCATCCATTTTAGAGTCCTTGCATCACTGTATGCTTGAGTGCTCTGGAATATATACCACAAACAATATATTTTTTTAGGCGCATATCATAAACCCAGGCGGATGTTATATATCCTTTCTGGTAAATCCATGTTAGAGTCCTAGCATCACTGTATGCTTGAGTGCTCTGGGATATATAACATGTTTTATGTTTATTGTAACCGATACACTGTTGTTCATTCTGCGCGCGAGTAGACCATTCATCTTGCAAGTACATGTAAGCTTTGCTTGCCGCATTTTAGGCTATTATGACAATTTCCTGCCACATCACATTGGCACAAAGTCATGTCTTGTTCAGCTTTTAATTTGTATTTCTGACAGCTTTTAAATGGTCTGATACCTGTATATAGCATTAGTTAACACTTTTGTTGAATCCGGTAGTGGCTATAATTGGCTTAACAACTGGGGCCAGGAGACTAGATTAGTGTAACCCAATTTCTCAAACCTCCTGATAGCTCAAACCATTTTTTTTTTTTTGCTTGAAGGTTTGAGAAATCAGGATTCCACTGTACATAATATTTATTTAGGTACTTTTCTTGTACAAACAAAAAGGAACTGTGGCTGCCAGCAACCTAGTTTGTACCTTAATAACATGCATTTCACTTCAATGATAAATTCGTGACTTAGTCCTGCCGTAAACAACTCAGAACTGTATTTTCAAACAACATGGTAGTAGCTAAAATTATTAGTAAATTATAGCAGGGCTATTACATGTACTTGGCTGCTGAGGACCCATCGGGATATTATTTCACTGTAAATGATTGCATATTGAATTTCGTTTGTTTCTTTGCCTTTCAGGAGGAAGAGTCATTTGACAAGTGTGTCGACGAGACTACTTTCCCAAGAATTATTGGTTCTGGGGATTTTTGGTCCCTGGATCCTCTCTGCATAGTTGCAGAGAGAGAAGAACTTGTCATGCTGGGTGCTGGATCGTCCATGGCTAATGCTCTGGGACTTCTTCTTGCTGTGTATTATGTATTTGACATTGCCTATCCAGCCAAGGCCAGTGATGTTTACTTTTTTTGTGAAACGTTGATCGGCATTGAACAAGATGCCAAAAAAAGAATAGCTATAAACAAGTTCATTTCAGCCCTCTGAGGTGGCTCAAAACTGTTTCAAGCTCTTTTGATGATGTGAATTTTGTTGGGTGGTTATAACTACTCTTTATCAGTTGATGCAAAAATCATGGTATCAAAAAACTGCCTAATCATTGGGAAACATGTTGCTGTGAATTTTGCGGCACAGTTGGTTGCCATAACAACAATATGACATTCTAAGAACACTCAATTTTAGCTTATGGCAACCTGTTATATATAAAGGATGATTGCAACTTGTTACCAACCATTGGGAATTTTTATGATACCATTATTGTAGTATAACTTGATAAACAGTGGCAGTATTCATCCTTCAAAGTTTAGCTGATAGGAAAGTGCTGTTAACTGTTGCCAGCCTCCTTAAAGTCAATTTTATAATGCAAGTGACCACCATAGTTTTATTTTTTAACTTTTATCTTGTAAAAAGTTTCTTTGGCCTTAGTGACAGTAATATTAGTGGCTGTTGGAAGCTGCACCACTCGTAAATTAGTAATCTTCAAAACTTCCACTTTTCAAGAGTTACAAAGTTAACAATGTCTTTGTACCCCAACATCTTATACATGTTTTTCCACAATGCTGTTTTTTTGTTGGTCACTTGCAGATTGATATCTGTTTACACTGTATCTCAGAAGGAGAAGTGCGTATTCCTTGTTTTGAAAGACATTTGCACAAATTATTGGTTTCAGAAAATCAGGGTTTTATTCCGATTTTTAAACAGGTCAAGATTATAGTTATTTAAATGTATTTTTGTTGTTTTGTTAAAGGAAAAAAGTAGATGTGTTGCACTGTAAGTAAACAGCCCAAGTTGCATATGCAGGTTTTGTTAGGGAGGAAATTAATTATTTATATTGGAGAAAATTATTTAAGAATGTAAACAGAAAATTATGAAATTATCAAATGGTTTTGTGGAAGTGTAATTTAGATATAAAAAGCTAAAGTTAAGTAATTGTGTTAATTTTTTGTTTTCTATATTTGTGTACATGCTAGATATTATTTCTGTTTATTATATGGCTCTGTCTCACAAGGACTGGGAACTACCAAATTCACAAATTTTAATTGGCTGAAATGGATATTGAC
Organism: Pavona decussata; assembly: GCF_977016875.1. Lineage (NCBI taxonomy): Eukaryota > Metazoa > Cnidaria > Anthozoa > Scleractinia > Agariciidae > Pavona > Pavona decussata. Next base: position 544,962 of record NW_028145488.1, read on the forward strand.
CGTGGTCTAGATGGGAAAATCTAGACCGGCATCTGGACCAGTAATGTTTTGAAGTAAAAAAGTTGCAAACTAAAATGCAAAATCATTGACTATTTTCATCTAACAATATTTATTTCTGTAAGTGCCAAACCGCTGATGAGAAAAAAAGTAAACATGATGAGCAAACTTTGGAAGAATTAAAATTCGGCTCATCCAACGCTGTTCACAAGCAAAATGTCAGTGATTGCAACCTAGGTGCATTAAGTGAAATGAATTGTTCTTGTTTTTGCCATATAATAAACAACTCATTAACTGAGCTAAGTCAGTCTGTATGGGAGAATCTTGACCTTGGTCGTGTGTACAGACCTCACTGCATTCGGTTTGTACTTACGACCTTGGTCAAGATTCTCCCATACAGACCTCCTGCTCGGTTAATAACAGCTAAGTACTTACTTCATACAAGTTCACATAATTTGCCTTTATCCCATGTCAAATAGGGTTGCTTGTGATTGAGCTTCTGAGCTTCTACTGTTTTAAAATTAAACCAATAGTACCTATCGTATTAGCGTTTTCTAGAGACTTGAATCATTTTTGCATGTCGACCGTGCAGTTATTACAATTAAAGCTAAATAATTAAAGAGAAATTAATATATATTTTTATACCAAAAAGGTAATATAAATTTCTTACTGGAAATATTCTGCTAATAAATTATTGAATACACGAGGGTTAGTGATATTGTTTTTGCTACTCATTTAGTACCAGCTATTTTGACAGGAAAAATTGATGCTGCATACATGTATTACCCAAATGGATTGAGGTGAGAGTTACTCCAAAGAGGACTTAATTGGGACCTATCAATTAACTCCATTTTAGAGTTATAGTAACTCCACTAGAAGTAAACTAGGAGTAAAAATTACTCAATAATAAGATTCACTTTGACCCCAAAATAAGAGTAAATTTAACTCCAATTTGGGAGTTAAATTAAGGAGTTAAAAGTACTCCAAAAAAGGAGTTATTTTGGACCTAAAATTTTAACTCCATTTCAGAGTTATAACAACTCTACTAGGAGCAAAAAAATACTCCACTACAAGAGTTACTTTAACCCCCAAAGTAGAGTCAATTTAACTCCAATTTGGGAGTTAAATTTAGGAGTTAAAAGTACTCCAAAAAAGGAGTTATTTTGGACCTAAAATTTTAACACCATTTCAGAGTTATAACAACTCTACTAGGAGTAAAAAATACTCCACTACAAGAGTTACTTTAACCCCCAAATTAGAGTCAATTTAACTCCAATTTGGGAGTTAAATTTAGGAGTTAAAAGTACTCCGAAAAAGGAGTTATTTTGGACCTAAAATTTTAACTCCATGAAAATAACTGTGAATGCATTGTTGAAAACTGGTAGAAGAGGTAATTTACATGTAAGGGGACTTTGGTTAGATCCATGCATTCCTACATGTAACATGCCTGGTGAATAAAATAATGAGGAGTCGAACCTAAGACCTTTTGAGTACTAGTTCGGATGCTACAGGAGACTCGTGGGAGCTAAGGCTATTAGACTAGGTTCATGGGACAAACATCCGGCATACTGCTTGGAAGAAAAATGTGTACTGTACTGTAGGTTTAAAGTGCGTGCGAATGTCAAGGATTCCCGCTTGATTGTGGAATCGCTGACACTTCTGGAACAAACTACTCAGCGAAATCATTCTATTACAGTATCACCAAGTTCAAAATCTAGGACCAAGCAGTCTTTTTATGAACTTTGGAACAGGTCAGACAGGAGAAAAGGGGTGCTTACCATTTACGCAAACCACTCGAATTAAAATTTTCGGAATAGATGCGAAATGATTTAACTTGTCTTAACAGAAGATGGATGACATGCAAAATGTATGAACATCAGCTGTAAATCTCAAAAGGAGTAATAAAAATACATCTCTTTGACCAGGAGCCCATACTTTCTGACAGACTCCAATTAGAAGTACTCATACCATTTGATTTTCCAACTGGAATTTCCGGGTTTTCCATGTAAATGGTAAGCATCCTTGGAATAGTAGGGCTGTGACATCAATACAGGAATTACGGAAGGAAAAAAAGGGAAAGAAAAATTGTTTAGGACTTTTTGTCCGTTTTTTTTTGTAGAAGAAAACATGATTATTTGATGAAAGGGAAAATTGTTAAAAAAAAACATTTTGTCATGTACTATGTAGTCAGTGATGACCAAGGTAACTGAGATCATCTATTTTCACTTTGTAAACTAAAGCTTTATTTTTTCTTACATTGTGTACCTAGTAGCATCTTTACAACCTGAAGCTGTTGGCAGTGAAGGTTTGAAGATATCAGACGAAAGTTATGGTACGTTTCATCCAGTAGTAAAAGTCTTCCACTATTTAATTTAAAGCTGTTTGAATCACAAATGTACAATAACCCTGTAGAGTTAGGAAGACACAGAGACAGACAGAAAGGCAGTCGGGAAAACGGTCAGGGAGAGTGAATGAATGAATAAACTTCATATACATAATTACATACATGTACACGGAGGTAACACAAGTAAAAACAAACATCCTTACAGAAAAGCCCTGCTGAAAAAATTTGCAAATTTTCTGAAATGGAGTAAGTTCCTTTCTTTTTGTCCTGAGAAAGAAAAACTGCCACATTTAGCAATTTTAGTAAATGTGGTTGAGTAGCAGTAATCAAATTCTTTGCGCACCAGGTACATAAACACTGTTAATCTTTACAGAAAGATCAATGAGATAAAATGACGCACATTCAAAATTTTAGACATAAGAATCGCTACTTGCCTTTTTAACTACCTTGTTACTATGGCTTTGGTGTGCAAGTAAGTTATTTGAAACAGAACTTTGAATTCATTTGGAACTCATTAGGTAGCATGTTTGTATTGTAAAAGAAACTCACTTTCAATGAGCAGTTATGAGTGCAAAAGTTTTCCTTAGTAACATGCATTCAACTCCAGATGTTGGATGACAAAACTTACCATGTTTCCAAGCCTAATGGAATTATTTCCTTGTAGGGTCACGTTCAAATAGAACTGGTGGTAATAAGAGAAGGTTGCCTCATAAACCACTAAGGCAAATAAAAACAATAATCATTGTTTAAGATGGGTAAATAATGACTAGCCACTATCATTTTCATTCCAATTTTTGTTGAGTCTAGTTTTGTCTTTTGTTCCCAAACAGTGGATCAAGTTTAGTCTCGGCAATTCGAGATCTTTCAAATCCTGGTACTAAGCCAATTGAGGTCCGCCTTCAGCACTGTGAGAGAGCCATTCTAGCTATTGCCCAGCACTGTGTTAAGGAAATTGCCATAAAAGAAGAGGAGGACAAACAAGTGAGTTTAAGTAAAGTATTGTACAAGTGTAAGAGTGGATTTTCCCTTCTGTGCTGGTTCTTGAAGGCAGAATTTTTTTCTTCATATTCATAAGCAAGTTAAACCTAGATACACTGGTTTCACTTTTTTTATCACCCATCTCCTCAGGAAGGTCCCTGGACAAGGGAGAGGGCTTTTTAAAATTCTCTCTTTAGAGTGCTAATTTAATCTTGGAAGGAGTCATAGAAGAGTCTAGGTTAAAAACTACCCCTCCTTAAGAGAGTTATCACACATTAACATTGTGAGGTCAATTGCCTAGCCCTCTGTGGTTGGCATTGTATACGTTTAACACATTGCAAGAATTGTGGCACCAGCATCATACCATTGCTCAGATGTATCACACTACGACGTCCCTCCAAGGGGATACATGTGGCTCTTAATAGGGGCATCAGAGGAATGACACAATTTTTCTCTTCTAAGCCCCTTTGCGTTTTAGATATCAAGAATGAGAAGTAAGCTTATTGGAAGATGGGAATTACATGGGGAGATATTAATATTTCAATTCAGGCATGTACTTCTGCAATTATAACTGATCATCAGCTGTTTTAACCCTACTCATGACATCAGTTTATTAGCCGTTGTGTCTGCACACAGTGCAAACGCTCACAATTCACATTGGAAGTGAGTTGTGGTGGGGACATAAAAAGGAACAGAGCTCACCGACATCTTTGTCCCTAAACGGGTGGGGAGAGCGTGCTAAATATCACGAGCAGCCCCATTGCAAAGCCAAAAATACAATTGACTCAGTGTGACCAAAATCTACTTTCCTGGTTTGAATTTTTTATCCAGAAAGAAGAAAGATGTCACCTTTCAAAGGATGACAAGGTTTGTGTATTTGATCAACTAAAATATAAAAACATTTAAGGAAACAAGTACTTTTTGAAAATATACTGTGTATTACAGTATTTCCTTTTTTACAACTCTTTCTTTTAGTTAGTTAGTTGGTTAGTTAGTTAGTTAGTTAGTTAGTTAGTTAGTTAGTTAGTTAGTTAGTTAGTTAGTTAGTTAGTTAGTTAGTTAGTTAGTTAGTTAGTTAGTTAGCAAAAATCGATCAAAACCTAATCAAACGTCTAGATAGTGAGGTGGCAGCATTATGTCAAATTCAGTACTCTTCATTCAAGTCAAATGAGGAATTATTGATTCCAAGCTTCATATTTTACTTTGCAGAAACGCTTGTTAGAGAAAATCAATCGTAGCGCCTCCTTTGGTGATTCCGTAAGGGGGGCAGCAAGTATTATTCTCTCTAAAGAAGAGCTGATCACTCGATCAGTGCGGGATCATCACACAAACAAATCAAGTGACCCCAGAGATGGGCTCGATCCTGCTAAGCTGAGTTGGATTATAAGTAAGTAGATTTTATTGTGTTTATTACTTTACCTTTCAATACATGACAACTTTTTTTAAAGTCACGTTTTGGCTCGACCCATACCATCTCCAAATAATTGACGATGAATTGAAAATGCTATTAACCAACTGCTAACAAATATATAAAGACTTCAATTTACACAATGCTCTACATTTTGGTTTTCAATTATGAGACAAGCTAAATTGTCATGCATTATTATAAAACAAACAAATTTTTATCTTTGCAGAGAAAGTAACAAAGAAATTCAATGAGCAGAAGGAGCGAGATGTTGTCAGCAAACTCCCTGATTTCATGAAGAATTTGAAAAGAAAGAAACAAATAGAGCTAAGAATATATATCTTTTATTTTTAAATTTTATTTTTTACAGAGCTAAGAATATTGTCTTTTTAACTAAGCATATTTTTTTGATTTACTGACTGTAAATACAAATGAAACTCAGTATATACAATAATATATAAATTGGCCATTTCATTATTTGATTTTAAACCAAGAAAGTAACTTGAATTTCATACAGATACATGTATAACAAAACAGAGATTTTATTGAAAAAGAATTCCAAATATGTCTCCTAAACGACTGCTTAATTAATCCAAAACACCAATCTGGACTAAACTTCGTGTGGCCTGCAATCAAAAAGGAATACCAGCAATAGTACCAAATAACAAAATTATTTTTGTTTTGCCCACCACAGTTATCACCATTTATCTGTGCGTCTGTTTCCCTTACCCCGTGTGAGGTGAAAAAGTCATGCACATAGCTAATGGTGGAATTGGCACCTTTCCCAACATTAACTGTCTCGTGAATAAGATAATAAACCTGCCTGGGAATTCCCTCACAACATATTCCAAACAGACCACATTTCCGTGGTGTTTTAAAATATATAGGGCCAGGTTGCTGGGGATTGGAGGGGATATGTACTTGCTGTGCATAATCATACGAATAGTGGACAGTACCCTTAAAGGAACTGCAGGGCCTCCCTGATAAGAGATCGTTTCCACTACCTTGTAATATCTCTTTACATGCTGCAATGTTTGTTTTCATAAATTCTCGTTCAGTTTTTGCTTTGTGCAAATGCGTCTCTTGATCACTGAGACAGTTCAACTTCTCTTGCTCACTTACCTTTACGTTTTGGTTAATCTTAGTGCTATTAAGTTGGCAAAGACTGCAAAGGTCAGAGGCAGGTTTCATTACTACAATATATGGCGTCAAAGTGTTCCAGAGGGCAACAAATTTGGCGTAGCTCATCACAGTTCAATTACTGTCTTCCGAGACATTTTTGTACTGCCTCTAAATAGATGCCTTGCTTTCAGATGAAGGAAGCAGTTGCACTTTCAAATCCTTAAAGCTTGGTGCTCTTCCCGGAAGAGAAACTCCATGCTCAGTTGCAAAGTTTTTAATAAATGTCACTGTTCAGTTTAAAACTGCATGTTCTAACACGTTCATAGGCAGTCGCGACGTATTAGCGTGTCTTCTTGGAACTGCTCGCGACCTGTTAAGGTGGGCTTTCAAGTTTTCCAATCGTCATTTGCCAATGCAGTAAACAAAAAAGAATCTTTCATTACATCAATGGAGGACAGATGTCCTTGGGACAGTTGCTGAAATCCTTTCAAATTTGTGTGTCTTACTCTCCCCGTCATTATTATGACCCTTTACCTACACCTCCACTCTCCCCCCCTCCCCCAGGCAATGTTGAAAAGATCTTAGCGAACATCGACACTTATTTTGCTTGTGTAACGTCTGTTCAACCCACCCAGTTCAACATTGTTCGGGGGGGAGGGGGGAATTACTGCGAAGTTTGCTGCTATAGCGTTTACTGTCCCAGCACTTTTAGCCCGCATTGATACTTGAACACCTCGAAAACAGTAACTCATGCGATAACGCTTTTTATTAGATGACAAATTAATATGACTTTGTTTCGCACCGAGGAGAATTAAGTCGAGTTCTGAGGATGATAGTTCAATGCACTGCATTCGATGCTCAACTAATTCTTCGAGAGTGACAGATTTGGTGCATGAGCTATTATTTTTCCCATATCGACGACCACATCCACTCTCTAAAAACAATTTTACCGGTGTGACAAAATCATCGCTATCCGAGGAACTCTGATCAACAGTGGTACCTTTATTGCTTGGTTGAGTGCCAAAAGATGAAATCTCATCCACAGTGACGTCAGTTTCCCTACCACTACCGTTGCTAAAGTCCAGCTGATCCCCATTTCTGTCACTCGCTGTGTTAAGATACTCTCGTTGAACCTGATCTAGTTCGCTGTAAGGGTGATCGTGTCCCTCTAAGCCACAATCATCAAGAAAATGACTATCCATTTAACGTTAGTATTAGTAAATAATGTGGAACTTTGAAAATGCTTGCATTGGGTTTGAGGGCTATAACATAAGTGACGAGTGCCAAAAAGGTCAAACCGCACAGCACCCAGGAAACACAGTGTGGCCTCGTTCACGCCTAGATGCTATACACGCAAATTAATCTTGCACGCAATATGAACGAAAAAATTACATCAGCAACATACTGTGCCATTTTGCACCACAAGCAACTTGATCTGAAGAAAGGAAGAGATAACAAGCTCTCTGACACGCACACGCAAAGACAGAAGATCACGAATTGATACAGCGCTTAAAGACACATACATGTGTGGGCAAATCATATTAGATAAAGTATTAATCCAGTTCGAAGAAGCAGCAATTTCTTAAGAACTGAACTCCTCTCCAGATATGAGGAATATGCCAGTAACGACTCCTAAGCAATCTTCTAAACAGCAACTCTTCCATGTCGCCATTAGTTTCACATTTACCACCAGAAGTGGCCAACCAGGTGAAGAAAGTCAAACGTACTGATAGGAAAACATATACTCGAGGTTCCATGGACGCCCTTTTTACCACGGAAGAAATGGCCACCTCCAACATGAATGGGAAGAGGAATAAAGACAAACTTGATGAAAAGCGAGTTGACTTAGTCAAACGTAAGAAAGTCTCTCGTTATATTTATTTTCTTTTTTATTCACTCATTCATTTGTTTATTTACTTACTTCATTTCAAATCACTATTTTAGAGGGCTTTAACTGATATGTTCACTTCGTCTTCTTGGAAAACAAGCTACTTGATTATTTGCTTCGAAAATAAGCCCCTAAACCTGCAATGAGGCTTTTATTAATGTTTTTGGAATCTCAGGTTTCCCGTCTAATCCTATTTTCTGCCAGTCTCGTTGCTGCCATGTAGGGTGACCTTTAGTTTATGCATGCATTATCTAACGTTTATTACGTATTGCAGGTTTGATGTATTGTTTTTCCTCCCACTGGTGGAAGCCCATCAAACAAAGAGGTCAGAGATGCGATAAATGCAAAATGACGTGAGGTTAAGTTTGCATGTAAAACCAAGGCAGGAGTTCAGGCCTCCTCTCTTTAGGATATAACATTGCAAGCAACAACTGTATTGGCCTATCTGTACTTTAATTTTTATATATAATCAAGCCAGTAAAAAAAGTTTGTTTTAGTTTTTGACCAAGCATCACGCTCTTGTCCTTTGTTGTCGGAAAGAACAATTTATTCCAACATAAAATCTCACTGATCTCATCAATCTGTACGGATCTGCATGCATGCAGTGTCTTGACGTGACATGAGTTAAATTTGTGTAGACCTTCAGGGGTGCCTTCCGGAAAATATATTTTTTGCACGCTGTTTTAAAGAAAACCTTGGTAAACTACATGTATATATCATTGTAACGCTAATAAACTGTAGAATCCGAAAACAGCAAGACAGTTTGCTATTTTTGCTTTGATAGGCATGCGGTAGCCATTTAAACGCAAAAATGAGCGAGCTTGCTAAACTGAATTACCAGCCTTTGTGTTACTGTGGACGTCCAAACTGACTGGACTATATCACTCAGGACATGATAGGCTAACAAACTGTGTCAGGCTTTTCCTACTGATTGCTTAGGAAATCCCTTTTAAAGTTGCTTATTTTTCATTTTCGCTTAACATTTTAAGCATTTTGAGTAGAAGCAGGAAACATAGCTTAAAATTTAAGTCTTGTCGCGATGATTAAGGATATTGCTGTTTCCAGTCTGAAATCTCCGGAGTTTCGCTTTTAAGGGGTTCCCCTTTCAGGTCCTTCACCTTGCAACATGGGAACGAGGCTGAAAGCAGAAAAATTATAAAAGTATGCCAAATAGTACCAAATTGATGGAAATTAGTCATAATTAACCTAAAAAATTTCTACTTAGTTGAGTACATCGTATTTGTTCTACTGACGATTTGTTTCATATACGCACTGCTCAACTTACTACATACCTACTCAAACGAGGCTACAAACGAAACTTTGTCACTAAACAAATACAACATGCCGCCAACATCCCACGCAGACTTGCTTTACAAACTAAAGACATGAACGAACCTACACATGCACCTTTTATAACCACTTTTAACACATCACTTCCTCATATCTCCAACATCATTAAAAAACATTACCATTTATTGCTCTCGTCTGACTACTGCAAAAAGGTTTTCCCAAATATACCTGTTGTGGCCTTCAGACGATCTCCTTACCTACGTGATTTACTGGTTTCAGCTAAACTTTCTTCTAACTTGACTAATCCCCACCCACAACTCCCTTCTGGCTCCTATCGTAGCGGTAAAAATTGCGCCACTTGCCCGTACATTTCCGATGATCTCACTAACTACCCTTTTTTTTTTTCTAACGGTGAAACACGCCCTATCAAATCTAACCTGACCTGTGAAACTAAAAATCTAATCTACATGATCCAATGTAACCGCTGTAATTTACAATACATAGGAGAGACTAAACGACGCTTAAAAGACCGCTTTAATAATCACCGCCGCACCATAGATAACCTTAACACTAAATCTAAACCCACCACAGCCGCAGAACACTTCCTCACCGCTCCTAACCCATCACTAACGACTTGCAATTAATCCCCATAGAAACATAGAAAAAGTCTACTCTAACCGAGAGTAGGGAAGCCTTTTTAATCTCAAAAGGCAGAACACTTCTTCCACATGGCCTCAATATCCGCGAAGAAATTTACTAGCTTTTTTCTTTTTATTATTTTTTATTTTTTGCTATTATTTTATTTGCTTCATATTTTATACTGTCAATCACTATAGTTTTACATAGTTCCGCTATTGCGCAAACATTTGTTAAATAAGCGTATGTCTCAATACAAATTCTCATTGTACCTGAAAAAGGCTGGTTGGGCCAGCTGAGATATAGTAACCCTTAAAACGTAATTCTACGTTGTGCTGGTCTCTGCTTCTTTTATCATTTGCATTTAAGCTGATCAGATCAACAATTGATCCAACGTATACCAGCAGGTTTATCGTCCATGGTTGTTGCTTAGACTTTATTCACTTAAATGAAAGCATTTAAAAATCGTTCAAATGGGATATTTTTCGTTGTCTGCTGATGCTTTGGATCAGAAGGTTTAATAAAGCTTAACGCAGAATATTGATTTTTTTAAAAGCAGTTCTGAACAATATTTTGCTTACGTTGGGGACTATATTAGGTTAGTACGAAAAAGAGGATTGCACGAAAACAAGGCAACTTCAAACCGCCATTTTGTTTTGTTTTCAGCTGGGCACATACAAGTTGTGTAGACACGTTTTGTCGCAAAAAGAAGTTAAATAAATGGGAATTTCAGTAGAATCCACGGGGTGGCTCTTCTCTCCACTGTTTCCAGGTCGAATTGGAATTTGGAAATGTTGGTTTTTGTGAAGGGAGGAAAACCGGAGTACCCGGAGAAAAACCCTCGGAGCAGGGACGAGAACCAACAACAAACTCAACCCACATATGACGCCGAGTCCAGGAATCGCACCCGGGCCACATTGGTGGGAGGCGAGTGCTCTCACCACTGCGCCATCCCTGCTCCCTAAATGATGTAAGTGTCTTCAAAATAAAGTAAGAAGAACGATTAAAGGATAACGTGAAAGCTGTTTGAACAAGAGGACTGCAGGAAATCATATAGTAAAGAGTCCAGGTAAGTCAAGTTGGTTCGATTGGTTGTCAGTGTACTCGACCTCTACTCTGTTGAAAAATCCATGCCTTTTGAATTTGCTAAACAATTTTCTGGTAATAAGGCAAAAAACTGTTTTGTTCTTAACACATTTCCAAAATGTACATGATAAATAGGAAACACTAGTTTCTGAATCAACCAATAAGAAACCAAATATACTCAATATATCTTAGGAAACTAAGTTGCTGTACTAACCAATCAGACCATGCGTGTAATCTAAGACCGCGTTCACACTAGGCCAAATCATCTTTAAATTGATCATGGTTGAAACATGTTTGACTAAAACAAGCGTTCATACCTGATGACTGAACCCGCGAAACTAGATTAAAACATCCTTACAATAACCAACATTGAAACCACCTCGTGAGGTAGTTTCGATCGTGGTTTTTGTAAACAACTTCAAGATGGCGGACAGTGGCGTTTCTTTGGTCGCTGGGAAAACACAAAACTGCGGCTTTGTTGAGACGAAAACACTCATCGGTCTTTGGGCAGAAGAAGATATTCAACGTCAGCCCGCATCCATGGGTCGTAACAAAAACATTTCGGAAGGCATAGCCATAAAACTTCAAGAAAGCGGCTAGAGTCGAAATGGCGACCAAAGCAAGACCAGGATGCACAACTTCCAGCAGAAATACAAGAAGGTTAAAACACTGAACAAGTCAAGGAAAAAACTCTTTTCCCTTCTATGAGTAAATAGATAAAGTGCTAGGTCACAAACCAAGTATAAATCTGCAGTCAACACTGTCGTCAGTTGCAAGTAGATCGTCAAGCAGTAGTGACAACACGTTGGATGAACTGGAAACCGAATCTGTGTTGTCAAGTGTCGACGGCTTGGATGAGGAGGGTTTTTTGTGTGAGGCTGTCACTGCAGAAAACGTCTCTGTCAATGGTATCAAGGACGACGATGCACCTACCCTACCTACTTCTGAAAACTTGGAATTCAGAACAACGTAAGCAAGAAAAGAAAACAGCCACAGTCAACATCTGCTGACAAAATGAAAAGTTTCATGGAGAAATTTTTTGAAATTCAGCAAGAGTTCGAGAGACGATTCCTGGAGTCTGAAGAACGAAGACGTAAACAATAAGCCGAGCAAGAAGAGAAAAGATGACGGTTCAAAGCAGAACAGGATCAGAAACGAGAAAACTTTCATCTGCGTGTTTTACAAACCATTGCACAAGGCGCCGGTGGCAGCAAAAATTTAAGTAAACACTCAGTTCCGTTCTAGTTTCTTTAATTGCTTTTAAATTATGTTCCCTCTGTCTTCAAATAATAGCTTTTATTCTGTTGTGTTAAGTCTAAACCAGCAGAAGTGGACTCGCTCAAATATTGACAAGACTTCCAATGGGAACAATTTTTTTGAGAACAAGTTTGGGAAAAACTTGTTTAGTCTAAAGCTGTTCAAATTGAACTTAATTCTCTCAAGTGTGAACGCAGTCTAAGTCTTCCTTTGCAGCTACTAAGTTTCTGAAACATTTTGACAGGTATCGTAAATATTCACATGCGGCCGACAGGCGAAGAACATTCCACCGTAACTAAATGAAGCCCGTAGGAAATTTTTTATTTAACGCGACCATTAACCGAAACAAAAGGAACAATCGTGAGACGTTTTCAATTCACGCTATTAAGATCAGGCTGTCAGGTCAAAGTCCATAATTCGACAAGGAGTACCTTTCCAGTCAGCAGTTTCGTACTAAAAGTGCAATTTTTATATTTACAGGATTACATACACTCTGTTGTCAACCATCAAATCCCTATTGTTATGGGAATTTCCAATCTCGCATTTGTATACCATGGAAAATGTTTTTATATAACCACATACGTAATCGTCAAACGCTGGAAAATAATGTACTTGCAGGATAAACGAAAGTTAGAGGAAGAAATATCAGGGATAGTTGATAGGAAGGAAGAGCAACCGAAATATTATGAAAAGGTAATCGTGTCAAATTGGGCGTACTTCTTTACGATTACCCTGCGGCTGAAAACTTCACAGTCCACAATTAACTGTTGTTTTCTGCTCTTCTATTGTAGAACATAGACATGCTTAAAGAAAAAATAACTCAAATAGAAGGACCCATGCTAATGGCAACCTTGGGAGTTGATAGTGTGAGTAAAGACTTTTCTTTCTCTATTACATAGGTTTGTGTAATAATGGGATAACTTTTTGCGGTTGGTTCAAGAGATGCACTAGATCAAATTAACAGATAGCACTAATAAGGCAAAAATGTGTTCACCTACAGGTGGAGGAGCCGGCCAGGGAAGTGGAGAAAGTGAGATTCAGTGAACCACGTAAACAAAATGTGAAGGTAGAGACATGAGACCAAAAAACATTTTTTTCACGACGCCCAGTTTTTTGTTTTTCATTTGCTTATTATATTTTATTTCTTTTATAGTCTGAAAAGGCAGGCTCTCGCTTGTTAGAAAAACGAAAGCATGAACACATAACCAGAATGGTTACCGAACAACTTAAATGCACGGTGGGAGAAGTGATGTTGCTGTTCCCTGCTGTCTTCGCCTAGCAAATCCACAGACCACTGAACTGCATCTCTTTTCTGATGCTTCTGAGGAGGGCTTCGCATCAGTTGCCTATTTAGTCTTTTGGTACAAGGACAACAATCTGTCATCCCTCCTTATTGCCTCAAAGAGTTGGGTGTCTCAAGTAAAAGCGATGACAATTCCCAGGCTAGAGCTGATGGGTGCAGTCCTTTCAAGTCATCTGGCACAGAATATCCTAAGGTGATTCCCATGGACAGAACAATCCGGACCGACTCAGAGAGTGTGTGGTATTGGGTCCGCAATCAAGGCCGTAAGTTCAAGCCATTTATTGCCAACTAAATTGGCAAAATTCAAACAATAAGTCCTGAGCAGTGGCGGCACATACCAGGAACGCTGAACCCAGCAGACGAGAGTGGCGTTTGGATGGGAGGACCAGCTTTCCTCAGAGGTGAGGAGTCAGCCTGCCCGGCAGTGCCTCCTTCCGAAGAGAATGCTGAACAGATCGGTGACTGTGAAAGACGAGCAAAGACCAGGATGTATGTGACCAAGGGCTCTGCCAGTGAAAGCATTGACCCAAGCCATTACTCAAGCTTGGGACACCTAGCTTGTGTGACAGGATGGGTACAACAGCTCCCGTCCAATTGCAGACTTCCCAAGGATCTACAGAGAAAAGACGGAAGCCTTCTGTCAGATGAGATAGTAGCCGCAAAGACTTTTTGGATAAAGCAGGCCCAAGCTCAAGCATTCCTTAATGGGAAAAATGAAGGGTCCCTTACACGACTGAACCTTAAGAGAGATGGTGATGGCTTACTTCTAAGAAGCTCATCTTATTAGTATTATCATCATTACGTTACTAAAATAAGGTCAGTTCAATTTTTCAATTTTCTGTGAGATCATGTATTCAGTTCTCCTGATCAAATATATGTATGTATGAGAAAGACAGATTTTCCACCATAGAAGTGCCGTTGTCTGGGCATTGAAAAATATGTGGCTAAGTGCCTAAAGAACCCTTGCCGTGGGCAAGCCGTCATTCATTTCACTATAGACAGCGAACTGTCAACATCCCTGACTGTGCGGGTATACGATACCAGCAAAATGCTGCTCGCAAGGATTCATCTACCCTGTTAGACGTCACAGTATTAGGAAGTTCTTTTTTTGGTTATGTTGAGAGTAAGAGATGATCAGATCCAGAAAACGAGTGCAGGTGACTAGATTATTATCCAAGCGATTTAGTCAAAATTTATCATCTGTGTTTCATATAATTTTTATTCGACTCAATTTTAATTTCATAGCTCATCTCCTTGCAAATAATATACTTCTATATTCCTTACCTTTTTCAGGTTACCATTGAAGTATTGAAAAGAATGGATTGCTGCAAACCATTCGCAAATATGGAAGCCAAGATTGCAAAGTTATCGAAGTCAGGCAGGTGAGAGGCCAGAAAGCAAACGGTCTGTACGACCTTTTCTAAAATCTTCCTAACTTGTTTATTTAACTTATGTCTGAATTGTCCTGTTACATCGCAGTCCTCAATTTCTTTATGTATTTTAATGGAATTTTTAAAAACTGCAATGAGTAGAATATATCGAGTTAAAAAACATTTTTTTTTTAAACATGCACCTTTTCTTCCAAACGGCTCTCCGGTGTAGGAAATCCGATTCCTGTCTGCGGTCAGTTGCAAAACATGTTAGGTCACGGAGAATCTAGTAAATACAAAACATTTATCAGACGCTTAAAGATCCAAATACTCCAAAACTCAATTGAAAATCTGCATTTTTGAACGAAGTAAAGTTTTTGCATCGTGGTATTGTGTTCTGTGTATTTTCGTAAATTATTTTTCACTGGACATTTTCTTGATAAATTTGGTAAAAAAATATGTTCTCAGAAAATCCTAGACTGAGGCGGCAGAAAACACTGCATTTTTTATTTACATTCCTTCTGTTTTCAATGTAACTGCTTCTCTAAAAGTATTGTAAAGAGTTCACAGGACTTATAGTTTCTCAGTATAGAGCTACCTTGTGATTCATTTCATTTTTTGTATTCTATTGCAGCTTCAGAACAAGCTCGTTTCACGGTTCCTAGTACTGACGCAGAGCCATATCCCCATACTCCTGTAAGTGTGTTTCATTAGTGCCATCAACTTTCAAGTGAAGTACCACAATCACCATCAGCCCCACAAGGACCAAGTGACTTTGACGACTCTGAGGCTACAGAGCAACTCAATGCCTGTGATTTTTGCATTAGGACCCCTTGCATCACTTCTTCCCCTTCCAAGCCACAGGGAAGAGAAGTGATGCAAGAATCACAAATCACACCAAATGACTAAAGGATTACAAATGGTACTGGCGAACGCTGAAGGACTGTGGTCTTTGGGATGACCCCATACACCAACAACAAAAGCAGGAGTTGAGGTGCTAATACAACATGTTCGGGAAGTGATGACCCATTGTGTAAAAAAGGCGTGAGGGGAAGGTGGCCAAATCACCGCCACGTACCCTACCAAGGGCACCGAAGAGCCTGAGCGCTGTTAATGAGAACTTGCGACAACTGTGTTTATTTCCAATCTAATTAACCGCAACCGACGCCACAGCCAACTATTTCCCTTATCTTGACATGGTAATAAAATATAGGTGATGGGCCAGCACAACTACTACATTCATGGCCTGGTTTGTGACATAAGTGCATTTGCCGATCTCTTAACACCTTCGGTTCGCAGAATGGCCAGGACATCTTGTTCGGCGAGTGAAGATTCCATAGCTTGTTTTTACTTTGGTTTCAACACTTCTATTTCCGGAAACCGAGACAAACATTCCTGTAATTAGGTGATCAATCTCATGGAGAACGATGCGCATGTGAATGAGTGTTGAGAGCAATGCATAATTCAAATGCTGTGTCTTTGTCTGTAGTGCGCCCCTATTTTTTCACCTCGTCCTCCCTCGTCCCAGCTTTCATGCGGTGCTGTCAATTAGGGCAGGTTGCCGGCCAAAACAGCCGGCTACTGGCCAATCTTCCCCCTGCTACTTTCAAATCACTTTACTGTTAATTTTGGTAAGAAACTTAAGATAAGGAAAAGATCCAACAAAAAGAATATTGAGACATCAGCCTCATACGTTTGAGTGGAAATAAAGGCGCATTACAAGAGTTTTAAACAAGTTCACCTTTGCCACGCGTAATGGAAATAGATCGAAGGGGTCGTGGAATGCCTGCAACATTTTCAGTGAACAGGATTCAGCAAGAAACCGGCTTCAAATAATGAAAAGATTCCGCAAAAATAACTGTTAAACATCTGGGTCTAAGTAAAGGCACATTTCAGGAGTTTTAAACGTGTTTTTGGCGGAAGTATAGAAAGTTGAAGCTGAACGAGGTGATTGAAGGGTCGTGGAACACCTGGGAAATTTTCACAGGATGCCAAGAAAACAGATGCCAAGTGTGACCTTTAGTCCATATGCATTTCTCTGGCAAGTTATATACATTGTACTTTGGTGGCCTGTGGTTTGGAGAAGAGAAACCTTCCTTCTCTACATTTTTTTAAACCATTTGTTGACACTTCACAAGAAACAGAAAGCAATGGCAAGTTACGTTTTTGATCAAACAAACCAGCATTTTACATTACATGCAGTTATTATTCTCCTGGGCAATACTAATGATGGGAGATTCTTTATATAATACATTAATCAACTGCTTTAACCGACAGGAATTGAAGTGGTACTTCCAAATGGATTGAAAGCAAAATCTAAGATCAAGGCTCTCTCAAGTCATTTTGATCTTCCTGCCCACGCTGGTGTCTTAGAATAGGTTACATACGTTGGTCGTGACAACTGCTGTTACTGTCATGAGCATGGTGAAACTGTCAAGACTGTCATTTTGCCGAGAATTACCTGTGCCAATCGTTAAAAGAGGTTCCTAGTGCCTATGGGAACGGGAGCAATGGTCACTTTTCACCCAGTGGTCATTTACTACAAAGATGAAAATCGGGAAATGCAGCACAAAAGCTTTGTTTTTGTGTCTGATGAACTTTCTCACAATTCCACCGCGGTCCTTGCTATCCTCGAGAAGCTTACGACTGAGATTAAATCAGTGGTACCAGAAATGAAGTTTATTCACTACTGGACCGACAGCCCTACTTCCCACTACCGCAACAAGACGATCTTTGCCACAGTCGCCAACCACGGAGCTGAATTTGGTGTTCCTGTCAGCTGGAATTATTTTGAGGCAGGACATGGAAAGGCCCTTGTGATGGTAAAGGCGGTTCGGCGAAGAGAATGGCAGATGAAGCTGTCAAGAGGCAAAAGGCTACCATTCAAGATGCAAGCGATTTTTACGCATGGGCCTCTCAGGCAAGCAGTACCGGTAATTCTGCTGTAAAGTATTTTTTTTACAGCAAAGATTACTCTGCAGCTGGAGACAAGATTGCCAGGCACTACAGGATATCAGAACGGTTCCTGGTACCCTTAAAGTGCACGCGGTGGCTGCCATAAAGAGGGAGCAAGTCTACACGAGAGCCACTTCATGCTACTGTGACACCTGTGTAAAGAAATTTCAAGAATCAGCAACGGCTGCTGAGAGCTGTGAGTGCATGAAGTTCACACTTCGTGATCCTAACACAGTCTTGGTAAACTCGCAACTCTCAGTAGCTGTTGGGGAATGGATTGTTGGGAAAGAAGCGCTTCTTTAGTAATTACATTGATGCGTTTATTTGAGTTATATTTTAGTGACCTTCAACAGTTGGTCAAGTAATCTATTGTTTCGCTAGTTTTAAGGAAATTCGTTTAATGTCAGGAAACGTTGCGGTCCCGCAACTAAGAAAGCCGAACTTTGATTATTTAATCGTGTAATTAGAGGTAAAACCGCATGTAAAACTAATGTAAGGATTATCTCTGAGATTGTCACATGTGCCCACGAAATAGGAAGTTAGTAACCGCGAACTTTGTAGAACGTGATGTACCGAACTTTACTATGATATCAAACTTTGTGACCACAACACTGGATTCACGTGTCTGGGTGTGGATATCCGTAGGTATTAAACGCAGAATTGTAATCTTAACTTAGGCAGAATTGTTAGATCGCATGTGTAACATCGAAGTGTGAAGAATAAAGTCATTTTAAAACGAAAATATACAGTCCAAGATTGTCGAACCGGCAACGTACAAAAGTTCTCTCTATCGCAAGCGAGAAGTTCTGAAACACTTGGTCCTTCGAGCCGGATCCTGAAGATAAGCGAGATGAAGCAAAAGACAAAGTCGAGATCAGGCCACAAAGGCTACGTGAAGCAGCTTTTGGCAGAGATTGACGCTTGCCTCGAAAGCTACAGCGAGGAAAGAAAGCATGAATTGTCCCAATGGAAGGAGGCACTCCAAGAACAACTTGTCAAGTATGTAAATTTAAGTGACGATATCCTTGAAATTATGGAGGCCGACGAAAAAGTTACCGATGAAGAATTGACTGCCAAACTGTACGAAAGCAACAAGATGAAGATCAACATAAAAACGAGATTGGCCGCCATCAATGAGCGTTTGACCAGTCAGAATGCACCCGAGCTAGTTTTTCAGCCAAGCCCAAGTCCGCCGATAGTGAATCCGCCCCAGCAACAGAGTTCCTCAGTTCGAGCAAGATTGTGAAAGCTCGAAGTACGAAAGTTCGGTGGAAACATCAGCGAATGGCAGGAGTTTTCGGACTCCTTTGAGAGCGCCATCGACAAAAACAAGACGTTGGCAGCAGTTGACAAGTTCTCCTACTTGCGAGGACTATTAGTTGGACCGGCCCGATTAGTAATAGCGGGATTTTCGCTAATATCGGCAAACTATGGAGCTGCGACGGACCTGCTAAAGAAAAGATACGGGAAAAGGAGTGCGATCCAGAGGGCGCACATAAACGGACTGTTGAACGTGGACGCGATTTACAGCAAGAGAGATACACAACGGCTAAGACAAATGTACGACTTTGCGGAAACCAAGTACCGCGCCCTCGAAGTGCTTGGCGTGGAGCAAGACACGTACGCCGCCATCGTGGTGCCTTCTCTTCTGGAAAAACTGCCAGAATAGCTGAGACTGACCATCACCAGAGGAGAGGACCATTACGCTTGGGATTTGGAACAGTTGCTTGAAACCCTTGCACACGAAGTCGAACTCAGAGAGGAGTAGAACAAAAACACGCGACCCGCGAGGAGTCCTCGAGTTGACAGCCGAAAAACGACAATGTATGCCGGAAAGGATACAAACTGTGCTTTTTGCCTAGGCGGGCACAAGCATGAGGAATGCAAGAAGGTCACGCAAGCCAGTGAACGTAAGTGAATGTTACTTAAATATGGTAGATGTTTTAATTGTATTAGAAAGGGACATTTATCTAAAGATTGTAAGATTGTCGTTAACTGTAAGTTTTGCAAGGGAAAGCACCATTCGTGTCTTTGTTGTGCCGACTCCCCGGGGAGGGTAGATCGTGCGAAACCGCGATAGACCCTAGTAATGTTGTAGAAGCGGTTGATAGTAGTATGCATATTGAAACGGGAGGGAGTGTTGCGTTACAAACGGCACAAGCCTAAGTAGCAGGGAAGGGTAACGCGCGAATAAGAGTACTTTTTGATAGCGAGAGCCATATGTTGTTTGTTACCTTGCGTGTGGCCCATGAATTCCGCCTAGAAACCTGCTGGAAACAGTGGCTTTCTGTCAACACCTTTGGACAGAGAGCAATGGGTTCCAGCCTCAGGGAGGTAGTTGGGCTGCATTTGACCCCAGTAGGGGGAGGGAACTTGTTTTTCATAGAGGCCATTGTTGTTCCCGAAATTTTGACTGTCCCGGACGAGCATCTGGAAATTGTGCGTGAGAGTTATCCCCATTTGGCAAGCATATGGCTGTCTAATGTTTGCCAGCACAGAGATCAGTTAGAAATAGATGTGTTGAGAGGAGCAGATTATCTGTGGAATTTTCAGACAGGAAATGTTGTGCGGAAATAGGTATTCAGTCAAGCTTCCTTGGAAGCAAGGGAGGGACGTTTTAAATAGCAACTATGAGTTGAGTTTAGCACGCACGAAAGGACAGGTAAAAAAGCTTAGAAAGGAGCCAGAGGTTTTGCGAGAGTACGATTCAGTCATCAAGAAACAGTCAGCCTCAGGAGTAATAGAAAGAGTGGTAGAATTAGAAAGGTCAGACGGAGTTTACTATATCCCTCATTTGGTAGTCATACGCAAAGAAGCGACCACAACGAAGTTGAGATTGGTGTAAGACGCGTCAGCGAAGTCAGGGAAGGAAGGCACCTCACTGAACGATTGTTTGCATAAAGGACTGTCCCTTACGCCGTTCTTATTCGATATTCTGATCAGGCTCAGGGAAAAACGAGTGGCGCTTATAGGCGACATCGAGAAGGCGTTTCTAAACATCGAAGTTGATAAGGAAGACAGGGATTTCCTTCTGTTTTTGTGGTTCGATGACATGCACGATCCGACAAGCAAGGTGGTTGTGTATCGGTTTTGTCGTGTAGTGTTTGGTTTGAATGCGTTGAATGCCACGCTAAGACATCACAACTCCAAATTTAAAGATGAAGACGCAGACTTTGTGAGAAGAATGATCGAGAGCTTCTATGTAGATGACTTAGTGACCGAAGAAGACGGAAACAGTTTGTTAGACACTGAGTGAATGAGATTATCAGGCTTTCAAACAAAGAAGAGTGGAGACATTGCCCAGGAGAAGAAAACCCAGCTGACATTGGATTAAGAGGGGCGTTCAGTTCAAAGCTGAAAGATGATGAGCTGTGGTGGAAAGGACCTCCATGGCTGTGCAAAGAAGAGAGCTGTTGGCCCGCAAACCAAGTCGTCACTTGTACACCAGAAAGCCAAGAAGAGTTAAAAAAGACAGCAACCGTGATGACTGTAGACACACAAAGTCCACCCTCCATTGCAAAAGTAGTGGACATTGATCGGCAAGGTAGGTTGAGAAAGTTATTACAAGTGACTGCCTGGGTGTTGCGTTTTATTCAAAATTCAAAGCCAGGAAGCACGAAAACAGAAGGTGAGTTGTCTAAAGAAGAATTGATCGTCGCCGAAAACAAATGGATCGAGGCGGTGCAATTAGATTTGAAGCGCCAGAAGGATTTTTTGAGTTTGAAAAAGATCTTAGGTTTGGAAGAAATTGGTGGAGTATTAAGATGTGTGGGAAGGTTAGGAAATTCGGATTTGGAGCCGGACGCACAGGGACCAATTATCCTCCCAAAAGACCACATTTACACGAATAAGACGATAGAAGAATGTCATGAAAGAGTGCTTCATGGCAGAGTGAGAGACACCCTCGCAGAGTTGAGGTCAAAGTTTTGGGTTCCTAAAGGTCGGCAATGCGTGAAGAAGGTCCTCAATAAATGTGTTGTCTGCAAAAAACTAGAAGGGAAGGCGTATGGCGCACCGTGTAGCGCAGCGCTGCCAGAATTTTGCGTTACAGAGGCACCCCCGTTTTCAAAGGTAGGTGTTGATTTCGCGGGGCCATTTTACGTTAAGACACAGACTGGGAATATGACGAAGGCCTACATTGCGCTATTTTCATGTTGCGTGACGAGAGCATTGCATTTAGAACTTGTAGAAGATCTGTCAGCAGAAGCATTTACTCAAGCTTTGAGGCGGTTTGCTGCCCGTCGAGGAACACCAGCACTGATTGCCTCCGACAATGCAAAGCCCTTCAAGGCCACCAGTAAAGCGCTAAAGAAGCTTTACAACCATCCAGAGGTTGTCAGTGAGTTGTCCAACAAGATGATAGAATGGAAGTTTAATCTAGAGAGAGCCCCTTGGTGGGGAGCGTTTTTCGAAAGAATGGTCGGATGTGTAAAAACGATGTTTACAGAAGGTGTTAGGTAACGCAAGGTTGACCTTTGATGAATTGTTTACTGTGTTAGTCGAAGTGGAAGGGACTTTAAATTCTCGACCACTCACGTATGAGTACGATGAAACAAGTGAAGAGGTTTCGACTCCGTCCCACTTACTGTTCGGAAGAAGAATGAAGACAATGCCAGACATGGTCGTTGAAGACAAGGAAGAAGGTGAAAGCAAATACACTCGAAGATTTCGTTATTTGAGTGCGCGATTGACGCATTTTTGGATTCGATGGAGGCGTGAGTATTTGACAGATTTGCGTGAGTTCCATCGAAACAAGGTAAGCGAGAGCTCGAAAGCAGTGCGAGTAGGTGATGTAGTGACAGTTTACGAGGAGAATAAGAAGCGCAGAGACTGGAAGATGACAGTGATAGAGAGTTTAATCAAGGGTAAAGATGAGGTAGTTAGGGGTGCAAACATTCGGGTCATTGT